>NW_019384587.1:165311-275845 GCF_000671375.1 Centruroides sculpturatus | reverse complement strand
AAATTTAAACCAGGAATGACATATATAAGTGTGTGTTTCTACAGGTAAAAATGTATTTAGAATTAGATTATCAGAGCATGAACATTTTTAAATTTTCAAAATTTTTTTGTTCTTATTGATTATTTACATATATATTCTTTTAAAACAGAAATTTATGAAATAATGTAATTATTTATCTATTCAATACTAATTTAAATATTTTTGAAAACTAAATCTAAATACAATTTGTTTTTTAATCAGTTTTCAAGAAATAATTAAATTTAAGACTTAGCACTTTCTTCCCTCAGTTCTGTATATGTTGAGCAATATATATTATATTTGTTCTTGACAAATCATAATTCAGACTTTTATATCATGTTTTTATAGACTTTAATAATGTCTCTATTATTGCTTTAACAAAGTAAGTTAGTTTATAATTAACTTCATAAAAGAGCAACAATTGTTTTCTGCAAGTAATTTTTGTTGTTTGATATAAAGACTAAAATATTTCTTATATTTAAATGATAAATAGTATTTAATTTTGTATGAAGATATTTTAATAAATGAGTTTATACAAAGTTTCAATAATCATCCATATAAATAAAAACAAATTAATGGAGAACACTTTCATTTTTAGATGGTATCGTGAAAGTGAAAAACTGGAGTTTTACATATTGATGTATAAACACTTACTTTTGTAGTTAATTATAACTGGAAATAATAGATCTCTAGATTATTAAAAGGTACTTTTCAGTTAACAAGATGCCAGAAGACTATTACATTTAACAATTTAGCCCACATGATTATGCCCACGTGACTATTTGTGGAGTACTTAATATTAAATAGTTTTAGGGATGTGGGTTGTGTCCCCACCTGGGCACTGAGGTGCAGGGGTAAAAAAAAAATCACTCGATTCCAACTCCTGGTAATTTTAGTAGGCTGACTCCGGCAAAATTAAATACCAAGTCATTTTTTGGGGGAGCAGAGGCACTCATAGGTAGTTACCATACTCTGAACTCTAAAAGGAGCACCGGGCATTTACCCAAATACTTTTATAGTTTATATTTTTAATATTTAACTTAGATTAATATTTATTTGTATAAAAAAATTAATTTTTAACAAATATTTAATAAGAGGAAAAGGAAGAGTGATAAAATTCTATATGTACATATCTTTATTCTATAGCTTTTGCACTTCAATTTCACCTTTCCAGAAAAGTTTGTCCAACTAAAAAGAAGTGTGCAATCTAGCTACTTCAGCCCCTTGTTCAGAAAAGAAAAATATATACTCTGATCAATTAGTCTGGCTCATTCAGAAAAATAGAGTACTTATTTAGAGCACAAATAATAAAGGAATGAATCAAAAATATTCAAATTCAATTGGGTCAAAATAATTTAACTACTAAACACAAATACTACAAAGAAATCTATTGATACATATTTAATAAATTCGATTGTTGCATTTTGTATTTAAAATAAATGAATTATAACAAAATACAAAAACATTTTAAAAAATTATTAAATTTAAAATGTCAGTCGACACATTTTTCCGACTCTGATTCCACAGCCCTGCTGAGGTGCCAACGATTAGTGAGCATAGAGGCTCACATTTACATGGGAAGCAGCATGTAGAATAGGCTGTATATTGATGGATGTTAAAAACTGACTTTTAGAGACAAATATCTCATAAAGGGTCAACAATTCTAGGGGAGTGGGTGAAACTTATCATTTAGAGCAGTGTTTCTCAACAGGGGCGATATTGCCTCCATGTGGGCGTTTTTCCATGTTGAGGGGGCAATTAGTAACAATTTATATTTTGAGGGGCAAAAAACAATTTTCTGGGCGATATAGTAAAACATTATATTAAGAATGATTAGATTTTTTTCATTATATCGTACAATAATTAAACAAATTACATTATATTAGTCAATAGTCTATTCAATGCAGTACGAATTTGGCGTTAGCCTTGGCCCTCGGCATCGGAATTTTGAAGTGAAGGGGGCGATGCTATGTTGGAGGGGGCGACGATTCATTAGAGGTTGAGAAACACTGATTTAGAGCTTGAATCTTACCTGTTGCTGTACATATCAGCTGGCATCTCCTTAACCAAACAGTGCCTATTAAAATAATTTATTACTTTGATTTGAATTCATAAAAAAGCCTTTTATCAAAATATATAGACAAACTTTGCATAATGGAATACATAAAAGCAGACAATGCTTTTACTGTATGTATTCCATTATGTAAAATAGTTGATCATCCTGATTTATGGAAAGACCAGATCCATTTTTAACTAGAAAATTATAATTTTATCAATTAAATTTTAGTGGACTAATCTCACATAGGAGCAATATTATTAAAAATAGAGAATTTTTATATATAGCAAATTTTATTATTTCTGAACTTGTAGGTTCAGCTGACAAATGTTGATATCAGAGTAGTGACTTTTTTTAAGGATATATTTAGTTAAAGAAGAGCTCTAAATAACTGAATAATATTAAATACAAGTAGCCAATAATTGTTTTTGTATAGATTGCTTTATATAAAATATTAAGAAAGGAATGATTTAATTCAGACAGTAGATAATCTTAAATGAAGTTGATAGATTTATAATGTTTAAGAAAACACAAGATCATAATATTAATACTATCAAATGGAAATATAGTAAGATGGTGTAGTCAACTAAATGGGCATTTTTTAACATTAGAAAATAATAATTAAATAATTGAATTTTTTTAAACTTTGTTTTTAAATGAAATTACAAATTTGAATTTAATCAATTGTTCTGTATGTTCAATTTCTATGCATGTGTATGGTAATCTAATTAATAATTACAAATTTTCTATATTTGTTGTTTTTAAACCAGTGTTAAGACATGCATCTTGCATCAGTATCTAATGTCCCTATTAAAAATTATCTTTTGACTTAATACAGAAACAGAATAACTTAACATTTAGAAGAGAATTGCTTAATGATTTTTATGTAAAAAGTTTCAAATTAAGTTTATAATATACACATGCACACAAATTTCTGTATGGTATATTAAAAAACTTTGCAAGTTTTGTCAAATGCATTAAAGTTAAAGATTAATATGAATTTTTATTGATTTTTTTGTGTGTGTGTGTGTGAAAATAATTGTGTAAAAAATAAAATTAATATTGATTGTCAATGAGAGGTTGAAATATATTTGATAAAATTTAGTTGAATACTTTGGTAATAAATTAAAAGTTTTTAGTCTATCTTATTCATCTAAATCTTTTTCAACAGTCCTATTGATAAACTGGGTTCTTTTAATTAAGTCAATAAACAATTTTAGGCAAAATATATTTTAAAAATATTAAATGTTAAGAATTTATAAACGGTGGAAAGCGCCTTAAATGGAGTTGTGGGGTCTTCCCCTTCATAAACAAACTTCCAAGCTGTAGAAATATTAATCGCATCCTTATAGTTANTTAAGTCAATAAACAATTTTAGGCAAAATATATTTTAAAAATATTAAATGTTAAGAATTTATAAATAGTTTCTAATACATTCTATAAATTTTTGTTGGGCTACAGTTTGAAAAAATTGACCTATAAATTGCCACTGTCATCTGTTTGCCTGTCCTTCCTTAATTTAGAGAACAAAGTTAGATAGATAAAATTGAGACCAGATATGGAAACCTTAGGCCTTGATTGACTATATACAAATTTTTGGTTTGCACTAGAAGTCATGTTATTTCAATTAAAAATTTTCCCCTGAAAGAAGTTAAATAGATGACTGGCACAATTCTATTGTAACAGGAAAAGTATGATGTGCAGGGGCAAGACACTACTAATTTGAGGTGGAGAGCATATATTTTAAATTAAATAAATTAAAAATATGATTAAAAATTGCAGCCTGGCATTGTAACGATGTCACAATAAATAATTGCTTGTTATATTTGTTTCTTCTTGATGGACTGCTAATATTGTTGCATCCAGCTCCAAATCATCAAAATGCAAGAGTATGAACAACTGATCCAGCATCAATTCTTCCAGTACAAATGTCAAAATTTTATCAAAAGCTCATGTTTGCAGGAGAGATTTCCTGTTATTCAAAAACAAAGCAATAATCAATAAGAATGTTATGAACAATGAAAACCATTTCCAAAAATTACTCCAAAGTATATTGCTGTATTGAAGAATGTGAAGACCCTTTTCCAAGCAGAATATTACTATATTGATGCAGGGTGGGGCTAAATGCCACACATGCAACCATGGCTGCTCTTGATTTATCTGGTCTGAAAACTAGCTTGGAAATTCTCCAGACCTTATTCCAATTGTTGTAATATTTCCTGAAGTGGTTAGTATGTTTGTTTCAAGAATCAATCTGTAAAACATTAATAAATTGTACTAGAAGGGTGGAATTCAGCTATGCAAGATGAAATTTGTAATTTTGACAAAAGTTTTGGGCAACATATAGAAGAATGTCTAAGTTGAAATGGTGTACACACTGACTATTAATGTAGCTACACTATTTAGGAATATTAAATGGCTATTTATTTATTTTCCATTTTTGTATAACTGATTCAGTCTCAAAATAAAAACTGTACCAGAAACTATAATATATAATAATAAAATGTTCACTATTTTAAGTTTTAAAGCAATCAATCAAATAAACAAATTTATTAATTTTGTGATGAATTTAATTAAAGTAATAAAAGAAAATGATATTTGTAAATCTATTCAAATAATATTGTACAAAAATTTTGTTGAAAAATAGATTAATTACTAGTTTTTATTGAGCAAGAATTGTTAGAGTAGTCTAAATATTATATGCAAAATGTTTACAGGCATAAGTCTAAATTGCAAGAAAATTTCAGGTTCTAGAATGGAAAATTTTGTTTGATTTATAAGATTTGGATATTTATTATATGCTTTTAAGGACAACAGATTTATTTTAATTTGGCTTCTTCCTTTCCAAAAATAAAAGAATTGATAGCTTTATTGATCCAAAGGATATAATGATTAAACTGAAAAAATATATACGTAGTGTCGTTTCAGTTAAATAGTAATTGACAATTAGATTAATTTTTAAATTTAAATATAAATTTATTATAATCGGTTATTTTTCTTTGTATTTTGTCATTTAGTAATTTAGCAAATTAAACAAAAATTTTAATATCTAATCTCATCTTTTTCACAATTTTGAACTGATATATCATAACGTAAATTACATTAGTTATCAAAAAGTTATCAAATGCTATCTTAATCTTTAACATATGAAACTTTTATTGCTAATATATAAGGCTGTAACTTTCCATTAATTTAATGTAAAATATTAAATATGTAATTAAAAGTTGTGTTGAATAAATTCCATGAAAACTAATTGCTTAATCTGATTTTAAAAAATTATATATATATATATACAGGTAACCCCCGTGTATAACACAGCACTTCTATAGCACGGATTCACTCTAACATGGTTCGAGAATTGGTACCATCCCCCTTATAACACGGTACTTTTATAGCACGGATTCACTCTGACATGGTTCGAGAATTGGGTAAAACCCTCGTACAACAGGAAATGTAATAAATTTTTACATACTTAAGTAATAATAGTTCACGAAAATTATTATTTTCGTGAACTATTAGTACTTAAGTATGTAAATTTTCTCTTCTCGCCTTCTGTCGATACACGTGGTCCTTCTCGAAACTTGTTTCAATGTTGCCAGATCGCGACGCTTCTGCTTCTGATGTTGCCGAATGTTTTTCCCTTATTCCATACTTGCTTTATTCTTCATAAGTGCTTAGCACCATATAAGGAAATTTATAAAGACCTTTTAACTAGAAGCAAGCAATCTAAAATTACATACATTTTGCAAAAGGTAAAGCATGGATCTGAAGATAATGCAGAAAAATGCTCAGAGGATAAGGATAACTTGCCAAAAAGAAAACGCTCTCGGTTAATTAATAGTGTTTTTAGTGATGACGAAGAAAACATTGTTTAATTTATATTAATATGTATCACTTAAAAAAATTTTAATGAAGATATTTATCTTAATTATGAAAATATACTAGCATGTTTTTTAATTTTTGGAACCTAACCCTCCTTTTCGTATTAGTTCTTTGTTTCGTATAACACGGATTCGCATAACACGGCAATTTTTTGGAACGTAACTACCATGTTATACGGGGGTTACCTGTATATATATAATTAAGTATGCAGGTAGATAATTGATATACACCAAAAAGAAAGAATGAAGGAAGAGGGCAAAGTAAATTTTTCAAAGGGTTTTTGGCTACAACAATAACTTATGCTTTCTCTGTTTTAATGCAGGAAATTATTTTCTTCACTATTTTTTTGTTTCTCTGTTGTTTGTTTATTTTGTATTTTTGTGGTATTTGCAAAAGGCCAAATGGCCACAGTGTATTTTCAGATTAAAGATTATTTATAAATTGAATGTCATATGATATAAAAACAACAATTATCATGTGTGAGTGGAACATTATAGAAACAAAACACTTATCAAATCCTTTTTAAATAATTATTTTAATTTACAACATTAAATTTCATTTTTTCATTTACTTTAAAATTAACATAACTAGCTGATTAACAACAAAGTATAGATACTGTAAATAAATAATAATAATACTTAATAACATAATGAGTTGATAGATAATCAACAGGTGGCATATTCATATGATGATGATTCATGAAAAAGTAACATTGAACTGGTTAATATATGATAAAAGTGATGATGATAAATTGTTTTAAAAAATTTATATTTATAGATTTTTATATTAAATAATGTAAGAAATTTAAAAACTGTGTAATAAATACTATTAGAAAAAGTATCATATTGAATTTAATAAAGATTTATTTATAGTTTGAAATTTCATTTAGAAAACTTTTTTCTCCCCACTTAAAGCAAAGCATATATGAAATTCTCTGAAAAGCTTATCATGTAAAAATATTTTTTATTAATCTATCTGTTATTGTGGTTATTCATTTTTTTAAATTTTACAGTTTATTTACAATGAACTGTAAATGATTGAAACTTGTAAATGATTGTGTAAGTTTCATCAGTCTATAAAACTTATCTTTAATTTATTTGTCATATATTTCAACACACAATATGCAATGTTCTATTACGTTCAGTCATATTAACTATTCAATATTTTGTCAACATTAAGTGACTACACAGTATTTTGTTCATAAATGTATAAAGATAGTTAAATATATTTATCTTGATTGACTTTTGATTTTTATTGTTCCTAAAACATCACACTGCCAAATATATTCATCAGACTAATATAATCAGATGATGATGATGATGCAGATTTCTGGTCTTTATCCTATCTACAGTACTCCACTTCAATTTGAAAGTATCACCATCTTGTGATAAATTATAAAATTTCTCTTACTCTTCATTCTTCTTTTAATTTCTCTTTCTTCTCTGTAAAATTGAAAAAAACTAACAATAAAGTATTAGGTTTGATTTTTCAATCACAATTTCAGTTTTAAAGATATACAAGTATATTCATAAAGTCTATTTATATTTTTGATATTTTTAAAATGATATCCAGTATTTAAATTCATGAATTTTATTTGCAGTTTTAAACTTGCTGATCTATTAACAAAGATAATCAGAATTTATTTTATTAATTACAAAAATAAAATGAATTTTTCTAATTATTTTAATATTTTGGCAAATTTAAAAATAATAAACTTTTTTATTTAATTTTATAAATAGTATTAATATTTATATTTGCATGTTAAATTTAAACCAGGAATGACAACCTTTTTCTACTTAAGGGCCACATTTAATACTTTTGAATTGTTTGAATTGACTGAACTGAAAACACAAAAATTTTACGGTACAGATGATACAAACACTGTGTTTATATATGACTTTGAGTTCCATAAGTATGGTGTTATATGTGTAGTCAACCATAAAATGTTTTTACATGTAATAAAACATTTGGCTACTTGAAAAAGCAGTGTGGATTTCTAATTTTACAGTATGATTCCAAGAATTTTGCAATTTATAGATAATTAGAAAGATGTTTTATAAGTATTTCTTGTTGTGTCAACAGCAAATGCTGTACATACCTCTAGATTCCTGTTTTTGACAGGACTATATCATCAACTGATTTAAATTGGAAAATTTATTTTCACTTTGAAAAACATAATTTCCATATTATGATGATGTATCATTCCTGCTATCAATGGTGCAATCATTGTTGAAGTATTGTAATGTGTACTGTAATTTGTAAAAGAGGGTGAGCGAGCTGTCGGTCTTTTAGCTGACTGACTTAGCTCGTTTAGATAGGAAATGGAAAGAATGTTCGAAGTAAGATGATAAGCAGCAAGAGGAAGTTAGATAGATAGGAGAGAGGAAGGAAGTGACCATGGGTTCCATGGGCACCTGCAATGCCTCAATACACTAAGTAAAACAAAATATGGTTACAAGATCCAATGATAGCATGGAAACCATATAAACTAAATGGCATGGCAATACATACAGTATTCAGGGTTAATATTTACAATTTATATAAGGTAATATCGAGCAATTAATGTAAAACGGGAAGTTATATGTACTGTACAAGGCATATATGATCAGGAACCGTCCTTGCTATCTTCATCTGTTTTCACTTTCTGATGTTTGGTGGATTGGACTATTGTCATTCGGTGTCTGTTGCTGTTTTTTGAGGTAGTCCGGCTTTAGTTCTTTTGTTTTCTTGACGAATGTTTGAAGGCTGCACCACAGCCGTTTGGTGGAAAAGATGTCTGCCAGCTGTGGTGGCCATGTTAGTCCACTTGTGATGGTGTCCCTAAAAAATTCTGCTCTATGCTGGTGGAATTTAGGGCAGTGGAACATAAAATGTTCGGCGTCTCCCTCACTTTTAAGTTCACAATCACATTTATTGTCCGTGCGTTTTTTAAAGCGGTAAAGGTAAGACTGAAATTTCCCATGACNTTTTGGATATTCTTATTCCTATATGCATTTCTATACGAGTATATTAATATAGCATTTTTTCAAGGAAACGGATGCTTCAGCTAATCTACTGTAAAACAAAACAATTCCTTCATAGATGAACATTAAACGTGACATTTAAGTGATTCGATGAGAATGCTATATTCTCGTTTAATGTAAGAAAATAAACTAATTTGCTGTTCGTATGAAAGTATGAACTCTAATATGAATTCTAATTATAACTCTAATCCTAATCACCAGAACCAACGAGAAAAGATGAGAGGGTCAAATTCCCCGCTCCCGGGATTCATGCGGCTGTATATCATCCCAAAATTTGTTTTCTTACGCGGTAATTAAGTTACTACTAAAGCACTATTGTAATATAAAATACTTAACAATAACTATTGTTCTTTATTATGTATAAAAATAATATATCTATAAAAACCCTCAAATTTTCAAATAATTTATTTACTTGGGGCACATGTAAATTTTACCCTGGCTCGTCGACGTCTCTCGACGACTCTGCGCATCATATTATAGGCTAAATTCATATACTGTATTTTAATTACTCCTAGGTTTTGCATCTCACTCGTCAATATGCAGCACTTTGTTCCAGCAAACTTGATCTTGATTCTCTAGTTTTAAGCTCTGAAATCTTTTATTTCAACTTATATAAATTTAAATAACTATAAATCATATGTTTAATTCTTTGAATATATTAAAAAATTTTAAAAGGAAAATGAGCCAATATACTGTATATGAAAACTGCTTAATTGTTTCTCTAATTTTAAAAACATTCTGAGAATTTTTGACAATCTGAACGAATCTCTATCACGACTTTGAATCACTTCTTCGACGCTGTTGAAATGATTATTGCAGAATGTGTGTTCTTCAATCCATATTCCCAATGCATTAATACGGTGTAATGGTAAAGGCACTCCTGGTATCATATCTTGATATTGTCGAATCCTCAAAGGTGCTTTAACAAATATTTTTTTAGTCTTCGAAATTAAATTTATTTTAATTTAGATGACTGGTCTAGATGTTGAAACTTGTTATATTTTGGAAATTGCCTGTCTTATTACGGATGACAAATTAAATATTATTGCGGAGGTATGTTTTCAAGTAAATTTATCTAAAACTTTTTTACCATTAGAATATAAATGAAATCTTTGTTTTTAATTTTAATTGGAAGCTATTTAAAATTTTTTACAGAAAAGTTTTTGATTTATAGGGCCCAAATTTAATTATTCATCAGCCAGATGATGTTTTAGAAAGTATGAATAAATGGTGTAAGGATCATCATGGTAGAGTAAGTATATTAAAAAAAATTTACAGTTAATAACTTCTAAATTGTATAAAATATTCTTATCTTTGAAAATATTTACTTGCATTCCCAATTGAGTTAATGATTCAAACTTTTTGAATTTTTGTTTTGCTTTGCTTGTGTTAAGGAACATTGTTTTTATTTTTGATTCACACATAATAAATTCTTGTCTACGCTTTGTTTCATATGTATATTTACTAAAAATTAGTAATTTATTTTTCTTGTAATGCATGTTTTCATAACAAAATTGGTATCATCCTGTACAATTAAGTCAGAGGTCAAATCAAAGACAAAAAATGTAATTTTAATATCTCTCTTGTTGTCTGAGTCCTTATATTGTCTAAACATTTCTGATCTGTATTTTAAATGAACACAATACTTTGCTTTTGCTAATTAATGTATTTGCTACTTTCTGATACCCAAGGATGGTGAGTATCAGAAATGAAATTGAATGTAAAAACTTAAGTGTTTGCTTCAACTAAGATGCTGATAATATTGATGGATGTTTTGTGATGATACAATATTCTTACAATTGCAATCTGTGAAATAATATGAGGGATGATCAAAAACTAAGGTTACAAAGCCTGCAGTGTAAAGTGTAAATTTTATTTCATACAACCAATACAGCCAACTGATAGTACATATACATTAGGTTATTTTTCGACCTAGTCTCCACATTGGTTTAGGCACTTGTCACTTTGTATGATGAGTTTGAAAATTCCCTTCTGGTAAAAATCCTGTCCTTGCATGTTTAGCCAAGTCGTCGTGAAGTGTTTCACTTCCTCGTCTGAAGAGAATCGTCGTCCTGCTAAGTTCTCCTTCAAGTGAAGAAACAGGTGAAAGTCGCTTGGAGTGAGTTGTGTTGACATCTGTTGATGCCATGCTGGGTCCAGCCACTGCGATCTTCGTTGGTGATGTTTTCTCTACCAGCTGCAAACTTCCAACACCATTCTGCAACATGCTGATAAGGCATTACTCTCCCTGTAAACCTCTACCAACTGCTGATGAATTTCAGCCGTGGTTACATGTTTCACCCACAGAAATCGAATAACTGAACAGATTTCTTCGCGAGATCAGTTTTCCAAACGAGTTGCCATTTGTGTTTACCTACAACTAGTGCTGTAGGTGGTGGGTGGCTGAAACTCTGCACAGTTGCTAACCGCATGTATTGGAATTACCGCACACTTCTAATTTCTCTATAACAAATGAAACTTTAGGAATTGTAACCTTAGTTTTTGATCAACCCTCTTAATAATAAATTTTTGCTGTAGTTTTAACTGAACACCAAAACATTATAATTAACATTTTTAAAGTTTTTGTAGGGAATGGTATTTGTTTTTTATTTAGACATACTTTAAATGCAGAATAATGTACAATACACTTTTGCTTATCTGGTTGCTCAATTATCTGGCATACTCTCCAGTGTGCCTATGCTCTTCTGTTTCTATGAAAATGTTAGCTATGTCATAAATTTTGTTTTTCTGTTTACTTTGGTTTTATTTCAGCGCACACATTATTTGCCTGTCTCCCTCCAAAAAAGAACTGCTACCAAAGGAAGTCATGTCATTCATTTAGGATGCCAGGCTTAAGTCCTACATGCCATCTGGTGCACTGTACAAGAGTCTAATCAGTATGCTTTTACTCCTAAATTTATCTATAATCAGGAAAAATATTAAGTCTGTGCTGATGACAAAATAATTTTATTGTCATTGGTTAAAATTTGCTTTTAATAGTTTAATAAATGAGTTTTTGTTTTTACATTTTGCCAAAAACACTTTTAATGTAAATTTGAGTGTATGTATGTTACTGTAAAAGTCCAAAGTCTTGTAACATTTTGAAATTACCAGTAAATCTAGACATTTACTGGTATTGACTGGTAAAAGTCCAAAATCCAGATTGTCCATATTTTGGATCAAAAGATACTGGCTAATGTCTGAATTTACTAATCAAGTCAGGTGAAAAAGTATTAAGTTGTCATAATAGACAACTTATTCATCTATTTTATACAATTTTTTGTGTTTACTTAAATCTTGCTTTTAATGCAGCAGAATGAATGAAATAATACATAGCAGATTTTTGTGAACTTTTAACTGAATTAGTGAATAATAATAAGAAAGACAAAAACTCTTACTTAACAGAATGTTATACCTGTTCATTAGTTAAGTGAAGTGAAAGATATGAAAAATGTTTCAAGAAAAAATCTGTTTACTATAGGCATTCAAAGAGGTATGATGTTCTTAATATTGGAAATTCTTTACTATGTTTGTTTTGATGAACTGTTTAATGTAATACATGAAGTCCACATTGGTATTGGTCACGATGGAAGAATTCTGATTGCTGTCGAACTGAATTGCATATATAAGAAATGTGACTATTCAATCTGTCATTATTTATTTAAGGTTATGTGAATCTTGTCAAAAAAACAGGGCTGTGGAGTCATGTAAAAATCTACCAACTCCGACTCTGCCTTACCATCCAACTCCGACCAGGGACGGACTTGTTACCAAAATAGATCCAGAAATTCTGAAGTCGTCACATCACCGCAGAATAAAATATTCAATAAATAGAATTCTAATAAAGATAGAACATAGAAACTTTTTATTCCAAAGCTAAAAAACTCCACTAAGTAAGGACACAGTCAATATATAAATATGTATTTGATAATTTTTAATTTCCCGGCTATTATATATAACAGAGGGAAAGTGTAGCGATCAGTCAAAAAATGACCCCTTCCAAATTTTTACATTTTTGGACTCAGGATACCTTTAAATGTTGAGATATGCAAAAGATTTGGTTTTTTTTTCCCTATATGCATGGATGTTACACTGTGAGTGGGGGGGGACAATTTTGTTTACCCTGTTTGAAGCCTAATAACTTCTTAATGATGGTCAGATGGTGTAACACAGGAGTTATTAAGCTTCAAAGTGGTTGAACTAAATCATGCCCCCATACACATTGTAACATCTTAGGCGAGAATATCTAAATGGGTTTTACTGTACTATTATAAAATGACAGAAAGCTTAATTTTAAGGGTAGAGACAAGTTTTATTTTAAAAAAATTGTAAACACAAATAATGAGTAAAATATTAAGTTTGACTGCACTGGAGATATGACACTCCTTCTATGTCTCCACCCTATCGACCTTTAATTAAGAACCAAAATTTAATAGCATTAATGCTCCTTTATACACAAGCTACAGTGCCAAATTTTGTTTCTTAAACTTTAACCATTCTGAGATATTGTTTTTAATATCTCAGAACAGAGAATAAAGAAATTAACAAATTAGACACCAACACGTGTGCGAATTTTTCCCCTTTAATTAATTGACTTTTTTTTTTGTTCGGGAGGTCTCTAAACATGTAGATTTGCAAAAAACTTGGAGGGTCAAATTTGGCATGATTTCAATACTTTTCTGTTTTATATACATAAGAAGTTTGGAAAGTAAAAAGGAGATGGAACACCAACCAACCGAAAGGAGTTGGAGTCAGCAGATTTTTTGATGACTCCAACTCCAGTTAATTAAAACACCAAAACTCCATGACTCCGACTCTGATTCCACAGCTCTGAAAAAAAGAAAGAAACATTGAAAAAAATATCATATTTTTGTGGAATGACTGGCATGTCAGTCTATCTAGGGAAACCATGAAATCAGATATTCTGTATGGTAAAACTGGCATGTTGGTTTAAGTGATGCTATATGTCGTTCTGTAGCGGGCACAGTAAAAAAAAATAAAGTTAAATCACATAAAAACAAAAGAGTTTTTATTCTAAAACTGAAACTGTCAGCATTACATCATAAACTATTATTATATGTTTAATTTCTTCATTTTTTCATATTTCTAACAACAAAAAATATTTGTGGAATTTTGAGTGCTTTTTTTTCTTTTAATGTGTATTTTATTGTTATTTGATTCAAAAATACAAAAATAAACAATAAATTTAAGAAATTTACTGTAAATTATCTCAGATTACACTAATTAACATCTGCTTTGTATGAAATTTGAGAGGAATATGTTATTTTTAAGGTCAGGTAGATGGTGTTGCCTACACTGACTAACTACTACCACCACCAATAAGTCTTTAATTGTTTTACTGTCTTGTAAATGAAACTCTCTTCCTGATTTGTAAGTCAATCAAATTACAATGATGTTATTTTATTGTGTGCAGAAGAATGTTTTCTTTAATATTTAATTGTTTAACAATTAGTTTTGTTAGATCTGATTAATTTTATATTTTAGTCACTTTAACTGGCATGCTGGTCTTCCCCATTTTTATGCGGCATGCCAGTCATTCTGCGAAAATACAGTATATTGTGGTAAAACCTACCCATAGAACAAAATCAATTCATGATGCCAGATTGACTTAATTGATATGCAGGCCAATCCAGACAATGTCAAAATTCATATTGGTATAGCAGGATCATTTGACAAAATTTGTTGTTCTTTGAGCATTAAAATTGAAAAGGGAAGTTGCATATCATCATTTGGATATTTTCACAACTTTTGGTGCACCTAATATCCTCCATTCTGACAATGGTGAAAAGTTTTGTAACAAAGTTATCCAATGTTTGTGACATGTGGGCTAATATAAAGGTAGTTTGTTGATAATAGAGTCACAGCCAGTCTCAGGGATCAGGCAAACCAGGACATCTGAAATACGTTATCAACTTGGATGGAAACAAATAAAACTTGAAAATGGTTTGAAGGCTTGAAGTTTGTGCAAGCAATGAAGAGTAGAGCTTACTTGAGGGATCAAATGTTCACCATGTGAAACTGTTTGGTATATCCAATGAAAATGGT
The DNA here is from genome assembly GCF_000671375.1 of Centruroides sculpturatus. Classification (NCBI taxonomy): domain Eukaryota; kingdom Metazoa; phylum Arthropoda; class Arachnida; order Scorpiones; family Buthidae; genus Centruroides; species Centruroides sculpturatus. The sequence goes on along the minus strand of NW_019384587.1, from coordinate 260,800 downwards.
TATTGTTAGCTCAGTTGTTCCACATGATTTAGTGAACAATGTAGACACTGAAGATTTGAAAAAAATGTTAAATCCTGGAAATGGAAGAACACAGTTAAAAAGTACAATTGGAACAGAGAATAAAACTGCAGAAGGTCAGCAAGAAAATACAGTTGGAGAAGACAAAGAGGTAGAGATGGAGCATTTGACATTAGTTGAAACTGAGACAATGGACCATTATCTCCCAAGAGCTGACATGACTCCTACAGCATCTAACAGGACCGAAAAAGTGGTAGTTTTGAAAGACTGCCAAAGGCAACCTTGAAATGCAAGCAGAGAAAGTGAAAACAGCCTCTAGCTATAAAATTCTAAATCCTTGTTGACCAGAATGAAAGAATCAAAGTGCTGGATGTAGACCAAGCAAAGATTGATCCAAAATCAATAATAGCTGTTGTCATAAATATTGAGGAGGATGAATTTTGTCAACTTGACTTCAGTTTTCAGTTTTTGTGCCATTATACATTAGGAACCAATTTACATTGTGCAAAGAAAATTTTACCATTGAAGAAGTAGGAAAAGATGTTAATTTGCTAGCCACTTCCATATACTAACTTTCTTTGGAGGCCAAGGATTCAAAAAGTGCAATTGTTTAAAAAGTATTCAACAAAAAAATGTTTCTACATAATACGGATGCTGTATAATATTGATGTGTATAAAATCACTTTAATCTATAATGGTTGATCCACAGAAACTCCAGTTGGATGACTCAATACTTTATTATAACAATATTAACACAGATTGTACATATGCATTTTGGGCTGTTGTGACTTCACAGCACCTCTTCAGTGCTATTAAAGGATATTGGCATGATTAAAAAATCTTGGGGGTTTTATGTTCGTGCAAACCATCATTTTTATTGTGCAATTCTAAATGTTATAATAGTCAACCTTGTTGCAACAAGTAAATTTTTTCTATTGTCACAATTATTATTCATATAAATTTTGTTTAAAAATTATTATAAAATTTTTTTCTATTTTACCACAACCTAGTGTTTATTATAATCAGAGGTTGACACTTAGAAGTATTTTGTGTGCTGGTGGCCACTAGAATTTTTTTAAGGGGTTTAAAAGTTTCATCTTACAACAATCGTGTGACTGCAGGGTCAGTTCCACGTCATTGATACCGCATCAGGAAGACACCACTGTGTCCTTTCTGATTGAAACAGAAGCCATGATGGCTGTTTATTTAGGTTATCATTGGTTCACACGGATGATCGGATTCTGGATGGAGGAAGTCTAAGAGACAGCGTGGCAGAAGAAAAGCACTCAGAACTGTAGAATTTTGCTGGATGATAATTTAATTTAATCAAAAAAGACACAGACAATCAAAGACAAAGTCACAAATAAAAATTTCTCAAAATAATTTGTCACCAGAGAGACTTCACCAAAATCTACATTTAACAGTGCACTTATCAAGTGGATATAATGGTCTGAAATTCCCTAACTGGACAGGATGAAAACTCAAGATGTCTGTAAGACTGCCAGTTCCAACTTTTTGCTTTATTGTTTTAATTGGATATTTTATTATTATTATTATTTTTTTTAAGGAATATTTTAACTTGACAGCCTAGTAGCCTCTAAAGAAAGGTTAGGTCGTCGAAGGTGTTCTGGAACATGTGAATAGAATAAATGGTGGCTTCAAAAAATATTTTTGGACAGACTGTGTCTTTTATTTGGCCTCTTTGTGCTCTCTGAGCAGTAAGGGGCCTAAAACCACAAATAAAAAAAAAAAAACAAAAAGACTGTGTCTTTTTTGGTTAAAAACAAATACCTGTTTATTTGATAGAGGATATACATTTTGCCGTCAAGAGTCTTTATGCGAGAAAGTTTACAATAAACCACGTGTTGGTAAATACCTGAGGTTATTGAATTAACATTTGTTGAAAAGAAGTTGTCCAGACCCATCCAGTTGGAACATTCCAAATCTGGAGAGTTCGTCTTTGGTAGCAGATCTTTGGTTCAGACAGTTTGATATCTGAGAGGAAAATAAGTGATATCTTCATCTGGAGAGGCTAAGTAATATATCCATTAATGAAGTAGATATGTTCATAGGTGAAGTAGGTGATACACAAGACATGACTAGACCTTTTGAGGAACTGGCAATGACTGCCCAAATTGGCCATTCATCAGTATTTTATAACAGCAAACTCCAGACAGGAGATTAAAAGGTCACAGAAAACGTCATTTTTGATACTGAGAACGCTTTAAGAGGAAACTCTCAGGTGTGAAAGTTGACATGCATCTGCTACAGATAAAGTCAGCTTGAAGTTTCTATCAATATTTTGAATAATTTTGTTTTAATTTGTCTGGCTTCTCACAATTATATTAATTATAACTTATGAAAGTGGCCTATTGTGTATTGCTTTTATTGTAGGATTGTATAAAGAATTTTCATTTTTGATGTGTCAGTGTGTAAATTAACAACTATTTATAAACAATGAAAATCAGGAAAGTGATGAAGTTGACAACTAAGGTATGATGATATAGCAGTTGTTTAAAAAAATGTTCATACTATTGACTGTAAGAAATTCTGAATATGCATTTTCTTACATTGATAACTTAGATGAATACATTGACAAAACCATACTTATGAAGAATTGGTGTTTTTTCTTAACAGATTTTTGAAAAACTGCTTTTTTTAAATATCTCTGTAGTCTTTCTTCTTATAAGCATTGGCAATTACTTTGGCATTTCTGTGATTCTTTGAAAAAATTTATCTGAAAACAGAAACTGTAGTCTTACAATGAAATATTACCAAATCTATCTATATACTTACTTTCTTTGAAATTGATATTTTGTAATACAGTCATACCCTGACTTACGCTACCCTGACTTATGCGAACCCGGAGTTACGCGATTTTCAAATCTCGTTGATTCGTCTTTTGTTTGAGCGCCACACAACTCTCGATTATTCACTCCCCCCCACATTATTGTTCAGCTTAATGTTCGGACGTGTCGCGCAGAATCGACGCATAGCTACAATTTATTTTGTGTAATTTATTTCTGTTTGTTATATCTATGGAGACTTGAGAGTCTCTATGTGGTGATTTCTTGTAACCGTTAACGAACCAAAAGGTGAGATAAGATTAACGAAAACATTTATTAGCTTACATACATCCGACTTGGATTTTACACAAAAGGCATGTGCAATCGTGAACAATTGATGAAAAAAGTATACATTTATCAGATAATAAACAAAGACTCATTTTGTAAACAATTTACCTTTTGTATATAAAACTGACAAGATTACCTTTCAAATTATAAACAAACTCGATCCCAAGCGGTCTTTTGATTGTCGGACATACGAGTACAAAAGAAATGAACAGATGGCGCCTAACTTAAGCGCGGTTTACAATAACGAATATGATTAATCTTAACACACTACTATGTCATCCAAACGAAGTAGAACTGATTCTTCTGCATCAAACAAGAAAAGAAAAACTTTATCTTTGGAATGTAAAGTTAACATTATTAAAGACTTCGATACAAAAATGAAAATTTGTGAATTGGCAAAGAAGTTTGATCTACCGGAATCGACGGTCAGAACAATTATAAAAGGTAAAGAAAAAATTCTCGAAGCTGTAAAAAATGCTCAATCTTTAAATTCAAGCATCATTCGTAAACGTCACGGTATTATCGCTGAGATGGAAACAATGTTAAAATTATGGTGTGATAATCAAGTAAATGTGAAAAATTGTCCTGTTGATCAGAACACTGTGTGCTCTCAAGCTAAGCTGATTTTTGAGAGATTGAAAGAGGATGCTGGAGAGGTGGCTAAAGATGAAGAGTTTAAAACTAGTAACGGTTGGTTCAACCGATTCAAAAGTCGCTGTAATTGGCATAGCATTGCAGAAAGTGGAGAGGCGGCAAGTGCTGATAAAGAGGCTGCGTCTTACTATCCAGAGAAATTCAAAGCTATGATAGATGAAGGTGGCTATACCAGCCAAACCATATTCAACGTAGATGAGACTGGCCTGTTCTGGAAGAAGATGCCTAAAAGAACTTTTATCGCGCGTGAAGAGAAAACCTTTCCAGGTTTTAAGGCCGCCAAAGATCGATTGACGGTGATGGTTGGCGCGAATGCAGCTGGTGATTGTAAGTTAAAACCTCTCTTAGTTTATCGCTCGGAAAATCCAAGAGCATTGAAAAATAAATCTAAAGCTGGCTTGCCTGTGATTTGGAAGTCGAATCGTAAGGCTTGGGTGACAGCTTCCCTTTTTGAGGACTGGTTTGGTCATCACTTCATACCTGAAGTCGAACGTTATTGCCAATCTAAACAAATTTCATTTAAAGTGATGCTAATAATCGACAACGCACCAGGTCATCCCCCTGCAACTTTAACTAATTTTGACCCACGTGTGAAAGTTGTATTTTTGCCACCAAATACAACCAGCTTGCTTCAACCGATGGATCAGGGAGTCATCAAAACATTCAAAGCTTATTACACGAGACGATCGTTTGTATATCTGCATGAAGCTATGAGACAAAACAACGAGCTCTCTGTTAAAGACTTTTGGAAACAATTCAATGTTTTAGATGCAGTGAGAATCATTGGACAATCTTGGAATGAAGTTTCACAAAAATCTTTAAATGGCATCTGGAAAAAACTGTGTCCTTTTTTTTCACCACTGAAACTCAGGCGGAATCAGTGCCAGAGCCTGATGAAATTGGTAATGTGATTGAAGAAGTTGTCGATCTTGCCAGGCAAATAAATTTAGAAGTGGATAGTGATGACGTTCGAGAACTGCTGGATTCCCACAATCAGGAACTGACAATTGATGAGCTCATAGAAATGTGTGAGCAAGAGCAAGACATTGAAGAACTTGATTCTTTAGATCCAGTTCAATCAGAAGATCGAATGACGGTTGGAAAATTGACAGAAGGCCTCAGTTTTATTGAAAAGGGGTTACAAATTTTAGAAAATATAGACTCCAACGAAGAGCGCATTTCTTCTACAAAACGAGAAATAAAAAAAATTATTAGCGTGCTACGAGGAAATTTTGCGGGAGAAAAAAAAATCTTTGAGCCGTCAGACGAATTTGTTAGATTTTATGAAGCCTTCTACATCAAAATAACTTAGGTTTACGATTTTAATAATATAATTTGTTATACGTATGTATTATCTAAGATTTTATTAAACATTTTTTTTTCTAAATTATTGTTTTCTTTAGTCTCCGGTCCCAATTAAAAATAATTTGTATGTATTTATATGCAAAATTATACCCCGACTTACGCGAATTCGACTTATGCGGTTATTGCTCGGTCCCACCTATCGCGTAAGTCCGGGGTATGACTGTACTTGCTAAGATTAGTTTTTGGTTACTGTCAGCCTTTACAGGCAGTCCCACAGATTGACACTAATAAGAATCTGCTGTATTTCTTTTTTATACAAAACAAACAAATAATGATTGTATAAATTAACCATAATTACAAGAAAAAGGGATGATATTTTTTATGGTCTATTTACAATGCTTTGAAGGTCAGTTCTTTCTCTCATTACTCTTCTTTCAGCATTATTTCAAAATAATCTGGGATGGTAGAGAAGACTAATACCTCTCCCACTGAAATTGTCCTCTCACTTACTTTTAATATAGCAAAGAACTGATTGATTTATTTTTTTAATTTGTTTCTTATGGAAAAACAATTTCTGATCAGAAAAACTGTTATAAACTTAATCTTTTCTGTTAAAACTTGCTACAAATGATGAAAAATGATACTCCCAAGATATAAATTATATTGAGTATATTGAAAATATACTCAATATAANCGGCCAACGTTATTACTCGTGCGTTAACTTCTGTTAAGATCTTAGGGTCGTAGTCATATAGTTCCTTAATCTTTTCTGTTAAAACTTGCTACAAATGATGAAAAATGATACTCCCAAGATATAAATTATATTGAGTATATTGAAAATATACTCAATATAATTTGAAAATAACAACAGCATTTTTTTAAAGTTAAATTTTAAAATGTTTTTCATTCTACATACAGTATGCAGATGATATTCTGTTTTAAAGTACAGTGGAACCTTGGTATACGACCTTAATCCATTCCTGGTGTTTGGACTTGTACCGAATAGGACATATACCAAACCAACCTTTTCCGTAAGAAGTAATATAAAAATGATTAATCCATTCTCATGTAAAAAAAATGGCTGGCTTTAAACACCTCACTTTCCTCACTAGTCTCTGCTTGATTTTTCATGAGATCAGCATGTATCCTTTTAACTTTCTCGCAAATAATTTTTTCCGATACACTGTCACCGGCACACTGTTTTTCAGTTATCCAAAGCAAAAGCAATTTCTTGACATGATCTAATGTTTTCGATCTCTGTTTAGAAATTGATTTAACCCCTTTCGCAACGTTAGCAAATTTAATAATGTCTTTATTTTTCACAATTGTCGATATCGTCGTTCTCGGAATACGGAATGCAACAGTTAAATCTCGTTAAATCTCGAACATGCGTGCCACCTTCATATTTCTCAACAATCTCTTTTTTCAGTTCCGTTGTGATTCTAGTCATTTTTTTATTTTTCTGTTGCCCTTTTGCAATTCATGATTAATAAAAATAATAAAATGTTACTTACAAATTAAAATCAGAAGAAATTTAACAAAGTTATAAACCGTAGCACCGCGAACGTCTAGTCTAGTGTAGTACACCGATACTGCTACTTGTTCATAGATGGCGCGTATAATTGAATTAAGTCGTATACCGAACAAAAGTTGTATACCGAGCAAAATTTGTTTTGTCCAAACAGGACGTATTCTGAATTGGATGTATTCTAAAGCAGACGTATACCAAGGTTCCACTGTATATATTTTTAATTTGACTTTAAATTAGGCTGCAGTATGTTGACCTATTTCATATATTTTTTATTGTTTGACAATAATGTGTGTTAATTTTTATAGAACTAATATAGCATTTTATAATAGCAATTTTTTAATACAAATTTAGATTGCAACTTATACACTGGATGAACATCATTACTTAATCTTTTATATCTAGTAACCAAAAAGTATCTACTTTGTTAAACAAAATTTTATGCACCTTCAAATTTTGTTGTAAAAAATTTTAAACTTCTGTTCTAGATATGAGTATTTATCCTAGATTAATAGTTTTCTTGTTATTGATAAATTAATATGTTTTACCAAAATTTTTGCACTGAAAATTTGAAGTCTTGCAATACTGTAATGTTGAAATACTTGATAAAATTACAAATCAGATTTTAATTTAAAAACAGTTTTTTTATTGAATTGTATTGTAACAATTACAGATAAAAACACCTATACATTATTTTTGCTTGCTGTTAAATGATCTTCATGATAAATATCTACTTATAAATTCATTTTGCAGAATAATATAAGCATTTTTGTTTTGTCTTTGTCATTTCAAGAAACTTATCAAAGTTGTTCTACATGAAATATCCTGATAGCATGCCAGCTTTAGTATTACAAGAAAACCTGAAATGTAAATCATTAACTTGCATCTTAACATTATTAAATTTCCGTTTAGAAACGTAAAAGAAATCTGCATAGCAGTTATTGCCCACACCCATAGTGATAACTGTCAATGTAATGCGATTGATTTTTTTTTACATTTAAATTAATGGTAAGGAATACAGTAACTCTTAAACAGGAGAATAATTTGACTAGTTTAGTTTAAACTTCAGTCATAATATAGCAGTTGTAATGGCAAAAATAAGTTAAACAAACTATATTTAAAATAACTTTCAAATTATGTATAATTTTAGTCATATTTTCTAAGACATTTATGTATAAGTCTGATTTCAAATGCATTGTGTAAAGTTTTTAGGTAATTTTTATTTTCAAACAAAATTATAGGAAAAGCATATACAGTGGTGCCTCGTATAACGTACATAATCCGTTCCAGGTGCACGTCCGTTAAGTGAATAGTCCGTTATACGAAATGCATTTTCCCATAGAAATACATGTTAAAACATATAATTTGTTCCGCAGCATAAAATAACCGTACTGTACCATAAAAAAATGAAAATGGAGCAGTCACCAATTATGCCAGGTAGTCAGATGTTGTGAGGAGGAAGTGGAGGAACACTTTCTTCACACATTCATACAGATACAGACTTTTTACACATTGCAGCGGGTCTTTTTTTTTTTATTGTTTTTTAATCGGATTCAGATTCAGGAGAGGCTACTGGAGCTTGCGGGGTCAACTCCTCTTGTTCCATTCTTTGTTTTTTCCCTGCTGGCTTCTTAAAAACATGTCCAAGATGGTCTGTTTCTTTCTCTTCTTCAACACCTGTTGGAAATGAAGGGCAAGAGTGTCATTGTAGAGATCATTGATCCTGTTGGCCTCAGTTCTGTTTGGATAATGAGTGTTGGTAAACTCCTGAACCTCCCCCCATTCGACAAGGAAGTTTTTGTCAACTTTTACTTCTTCTGATGATTTCTTGCATTGTTTCAATTGAAATCACTTTTCTGTTTTTTAGAAGCCATGATTTGCACAACACTTGAATAAATGTAAATACCCTGCACTGTATTGATGTACCTAATAAACAAGGGAGCAAGCCTAATCCCAACGCTCTGTACTTCAGATATACTGATAATATATTCTAATAATACTAATATATTATAAAAATAACATACAGTAATACCCCGAACTTATGCGATAGGTGGGACCGAGCGATAACCGCGTAAGTCGGGGTATAATTTCTCAGTGTGTGTAAAATCCAAGTCGGATGTATGTAAGCTAATAAATGTTCTCGTTAATCTTATCTCGTCTTTTGATTCGTTCATTGTTACAAGAAATCACCACATAGAGTCTCTCGATTCTCTATGTGGTGTGGAGTCTCGAGATATAACAAACATAGAAATAAATAACACAAAATAAATTGTAGCTATGTGTCAATTCCGCACGACACGTCCGAACATGTAAGTTGAACAATAGTGTGAAGGGAATGAGTAATCAAGAGTTGTGTGGTGCTCAAACAAAAGACGAATCGACGAGATTTGAAAATTGCATAACTCCGTGTTCGCGTAAGTTGGGGTAGCGTAAGTCGAGGTATCACTGTATTGTCATTGGCAACAGCAAAAGAGTGGAAACATCATTCGCACTTGTTTGTAGAAGTCCATTAATCGCCTCACGTAACTGCCGAACGGAGTCCGTTGCTCAAGTCACGTAACAGCCAAACAGAAAGTCCGTTATTCGAGGCGTACGTTATACGAGGCACCACTGTAATTGTTTACATATATAGAAGAAAGAATAAGTAAAAATGATTTGTCATTTATGCTTATTAATTTATATGAAAATAAATTTAACATTTGATAATTCTTTGAAAAATTAGCATTTGAAAATATATGAAATACACTCCAAAATGCAGCTTTTTGAATACAGTAGAGCGTCGATTATCCGAAAGTCAATCCATCGAAAGAATTCCAGTTGGCAAATTTAAATTTTTGCCAGTGCTTTGGCGCTGCAATCTTTGGCTATGTCTTGGGCTACTCAAATATTTTACGTTTTTGACACTAAATTAACTTCTGAAGTATAATTTTTTATTGTTTTTATATTTTTCAATATATTTATTTTATTCGTACAAAATAAAAAATAATTTTTAACAATACAATAGTCTTCGTTAGGCTTAACATCGATGAAAATTCAACGTAAAGCGACACGCAATGGAGAAAAATGTCAAGATAGGATAAATTAATATATTTTTTCGTACATAATCGGTTATCCGAAACATGGATCTTCCGAACAACCCCACCAGTCCCCAATTGATTTGGATAATCAACGCTCTACTGTAGTATTTTTCTGGTGGCTGCAGTTCAAATTTATGCTAGTAAGATCAAAAGATTTATCAAAAGATTTGTTCTAGCTATTAAGTTTTGAACTTATTACTGAAAAATCAGAATGGAAACATTTAAAACAGTTTGTGGAATTAAATGATTTCTTTTTAATGACATTCTTAGCACAACTGAAAATACTAAAATTTATATTGCTATATATTACTATATCCAGTTTGTTAAATTCTGTATGATTCAGCTAATTCTATCAAATTAGTTTAGATCTTAAAAACATAAGAAAATTTTTTTTATATCTGATTATAATTATATATTACTTTTTAGTCAGGACTGACTGAGCAAAGTAGAAAAAGCGAAGTTACTCTTCAGGCCGCAGAGATGGCAGTTTTGTCTTTTGTTCGTCAACATACACCACCAGGCAAATGTCCATTGGCTGGGAATTCCATTCATGCAGATAAAAAATTTCTCGAAAAATTCATGCCTGAATTTATGAAGCATTTACACTATCGGATCGTTGATGTTAGTACAATCAAAGAATTGTGCAGGTTAGTCTTATTAAATTTTCAGTTGCTTTATTTGATAAAATGAATGTAAATAAAAGAGTAAATTATTTTGTTAGACGATGGTATCCTGAAGAGTATAAGGAAGGTTTAAGAAAAAAGGCTACACATCGGTTTGTACAATTTCATTAGCATAAAAAAGATTCTAGTATTTAACCATCAATTAATATATTATTTTTTTCATTTACAGGGCTCTGGAAGATATTATTGAAAGTATTAGTGAACTGAAATATTATAAGAAATCCATCTTTAAGTAAAGAGTTAAATTCATCTGTCAAATTTACCATATATCATAAATTTGTATATTAAATAAGCCCAGAATTAGCATCAGTGAGCTCATACCTGTCAACCAAGATCACCAATCTGGCAAACATTCAATTTAAAATTTTCATTTATCTTATTATCGTAGTCATGCTATATGAACTATTCACCTCTGCAAGACAAAGCTAAATTTCACATAATTTAAAAAACTGTTGCTTTTAATCATGCAAGAAAACATGAGTTATAATTTTCTTAGACAAACCAATATTATGTACTTGTATACTGATCATTATCAAAAATAATTAGAAATTTACATATAGTAATCCTCCAGTCATTTGGCTCTCATTCTTTTAAACCAGTTTTCAACTATAAATGGCACCATTTGCACTTAGTATGGTATACATTTCAAATGTGATTATTATTTTACAACATAGAATAAATATTATTGCAAACTTTAATTATTGTTTCATTATTTCCTTTGCAATCAGGATTTTCAGTTACAAACAAAAAATATTTTTTGAAGTACACTTCAATATAAATTTTAAATAATAGTTTTATAAGTTTTAAAAAATTTTTTAATTTAAATCCAAGGTCTGCATTGTACTTTTATTTTATTTATTGTTCTCATGAATTATGATAGCAACACAAAATGATTTAAATATAAAATTTTAGTACATATTATTTTTAATAGGACTTCATGACATTGCCTTTCTCAGAAGCCAATACAACAAAACATAACACAAGAAAAAAACAGAAAATAAAACATTAAAAAATTGTCAGAATAATCCTTGCAAGATCATCAAATAGATTTTTATTTTTTATATATAGAATTAGTCAGTCAAATACATTGCTACATACATTTGGTGGTGGTGATTGTATTTTTATAGTTTTTTTTAATATATATTGTGCTCTATGGGTTTGTTCTAATTTTTAAAAATATTTTTGTATAAATGTGTAATAGTTGAATGAATAAACAGCGGGTGGTTGGACAACAAACACTTTACTGAACAAACATAAAAAGAAGTGACAGAAAATAACGAATACCAATTGATTTTCCCTGGTCTTTGGGTAACAATTCAAAACCTTTCAGAGTGCAGGAGACATCAACATTGATGCTCAACCTGAAACCGATCAGATAGTATTCCTCCGAATCTTGAAACTCTCCCTTGTAATTCCAGCTTTTTGTTTACCTTTCTGACAAATAATTTTTTGTAGTCTTTGCGAGACTGTCAGACAGGCACTTGTTAAGTTTTGCGTAGGGGTTTATTTATGAAAGGTTTAACAGTTCCATTGGATATTTGTTAATGTTTTAATACCAAATTTTGAATTTCATCCAGGCCTTGCATTTAAATAATTTTTTGTGGGCTAGTTAATTTCTGTTCTCTGAATTCTTGTAAGTGCTTTTCTGAACTTTTTATTTAAAAAAGAAACTGATAATATTATGGAGCCTAAAAAGAGGAGTGTCAAGAACTGTGCTCACCATAGAAACCAAGTAAGAGATAATAGCCAAGGTAGAAAGTGGCACCAAGATGTCTGATGTTGCTAGGCAATATGGCTTGAACAGGTCTACAGTAGGCACAATCTTAGCTATGAAAGGATATATCAAGAAGTCTCAAGCTGCTAATGGAGTAATGAAAATCACATCTGAGAAATAAAGAGCATTTTAGAGCTCATAATGGAACCTGAAACTGATCTGATGACAGAAGAATTCCAAGAACTCTCAATGAAGACTACCAAGAAACTCAGCAAGATGTGTTTTCTTTTTGTTAAAGAGAAAGATGAGAGTTGACATCTGCTACTAAAGATCTTTTGAAGGAGTGGGAGGATGTCAGAACAATGATCATCCAAGTGACATCCAAACCAGAATAAGGTTAATTTCTCTACAATTATGATACTATTAATTACTTCTGAAAAATCCTGAAGAAAAGAGAAAAGCAATTGACATTGGACAGATTCTTTAACCCCCACAAATGGAAAAAACATGACTAATAAAAATGCAAGACTGCATATATATGTATTTTTACTATTACATATAAATAAACGTAGTAAAAAAGTATATATATTTTATTTTTTGGAGTCTCCAGAACGAATTAATCAAATTCCCATAACCGATTATCGATTTACCATAGGTTTTTAACAAACAAAGTCTTGGAACAGATTAAGTTTGTTAACCGATCACCCACTGTATTACTGATTTTTGTCACATTTGATTCTTCTAGTTTTTGGAAGTATGAAGGCCTCTGCTTCCCTCATGTTCTGTTCCATGTACTCCTGTAATGAATATCTTGTTTTTTCTTACAAGTTTAGTTGTTTTACAAACAATATAATCATCTTATATATGTATAATAGCTGAATATTTTTTTTTTCTGCTATACTATACAAATTCAATTCAAAACAAAAAAGCATGTTATTTAAGAATAGGCTCTCTTGTTTTTTTCTGAATTTGAAGTTTATTGCAAATTTTGGTACATTTCCCTATATTATAATTCTATATTCTACAGTGTCCCAAACATATAAATTGGTGAAAATTGTTTTAATATGAAATAGAACTGCCATTATGCTTAATGACTTCAAAAATGCAATTAGGCATTGATTTAATTGAATTTTGTTAGATTTCTAGATCTGTTTGAAACCAGCACTCAATGACTTCTTGTTTAAGCCCTGAAACAGTCATAAAATGCCTGTTATTAGCATAAATTTTTCGAGCAAGAATGCCCCACAAGTTCTCAATCGGATTAATGTCTGGGCTTTCTTGCCGGCCACTTCATAATTTGAATATTATGATACTCAAGCCACTTAGTTGTTGAGTGTAAACAATGAATACTGGCATCATCCAGTTGGAAAAGTCAATCAGGTCCTCCAGTTTTTTCTCCAATAGGTAATGAATTAGTTTTTAGGACTTCTTGATAACTTTTACATGTCTGTCTACCAGTTACAATTACTAAATTTGATAAAACTATTAAATCCAAAGCAGTTTCACACTATAACAGAACCACCCACCCTGTTGCTTGCTGAAAAACTCTGCTCTTCTTTCCTAATATCATGCCAGTAATTAGCCTGTCCAAATTAAATTTCTTTTCATAACTAAAAAGGACTGAGAGCCATTGGTCATTCCATAGCATGTGAGCTTTAGCCCACTACTGCATCTTGCCAATTTGTGTTTGTTAGTGTTGGTTTTTCATGAAGGCATCAAATTTCATATGTGGAGCTGTTGAAATTCTTCAATGAACAGTGCTTTTTGATATTTTTAATCCACTTTCACACAAAATTTGATAAACTGATTTATCCTGTTGTGATGCAAGAGGCACAATTCAATTACCATCCCTTTTAGATACAATTTTGAGCCTTCCTGATCGATGTTTAGAAGGTATTAGTGATGAGTGTTTCAAAATTTTATAAATTCCAGGAGTACATCTGTTCATTTCCTTGCAGTGTCTACCTTCTGCTTTTAATTTCCATATTCATGCAATTTCTTCCATACTAAACTCTCTTCCATGTGGAATTTTGGTAAGTTTAGATTCAATATTTTAATTACTACTTGACAACAAAGTAAATGTCATTTATTTTTATTTTTGTAATTTTAAGTTTATGTTTCAAATTTAACAATTCTGTTTTATTATCTATACTTTGGGACAGCCAAAAATATATTTTTGTTGTTAAATTATTAATATAATAATCTTTAATTTTGAAATTATCAAAAATCAGTGTAAAGTAATTTGCATATACAAATGAAATTATTTATATCTCTCTTAAATCCCTAAGAATTCTGTAAAGCAGTAAAATGTTGATTATATATACTCTTGGGACACACTGTAGCTTAGATTTTTTTATTTTATCATAAAACCAATCAAGCTATGTTTGTCCAAGAATAGACAACAATAATCCTATTCCTATGACTTGCAAGTTCAGCTTCAGCTTTTTCAATCTGGGTATCCATGTTAGTTGGTTTGATAAAAATATAGATTTTTTTAAAAGATGTACATTAATATAAGTAAATAATCAATGTAAAAATCAAGATAATATATTCCAAATTTGGTGTATTAAAGAAAAATATAGTCAATGTACACTAATAATTTTCATATCAATACCTTTATTTTGATACCTTCTATGCAAAACTACTTTGTACAGTACATGAAAATTTCCTGTATAGGTATATTTTACAAGGTTAAGAAACTATTCCTTCTCATTCTCAATAGACACTATTATGAACACGATAATTATGTACAGTACCTAAATCTTAGATTTTGCATTCTTTCTCAATTAAATTAGAAAACATATTTCCATATACATATTATTCTAAGTAAATATTACAAATTCTCTCTTAGAAATGAGTGTAATTATATGAGGGTCACTGAAATATTTGAGATACAGAACCATTTGTTTCTAGAAATAACTTACACATGTTAACCACAATGCCCATGCATTCAAATTAGCAATAGCTAATTGCAGTAATGGAACAGAAGGTAAAAACTGCAGCAACACCAAGTTATTGTGAAAGTACTATTAAGCAATAATTCTTTTTATTTTTTTAGTTGGATTAACTCAAGAACAAAAATTACTAGTAAGCTTATAATTAAAAGGTATCTATCTAATTTCTATAAATTAAAATTTGAAGATAATTCTTTTTATTTTTTTAGTTGGATTAACTCAAGAACAAAAATTACTAGTAAGCTTATAATTAAAAGGTATCTATCTTATTTCTATAAATTAAAATTTTGTATAATAACTAAGCTCCGTTTGAAATGTTCGGTAGGAGGTTGGAATCCAACGGAGGCCATTTCAATAGACAATGCAAGGAAAGAGTGGGAACTTTTTTAAAAAATTAAAAAAAAATCCTTGCATAGGTCACAAAAACAGAAACTGTTTTTCTCTTATTGTTTATTGTTTTGTTCGTTTCCTATTTATATACTGTATTTTCACGTTTATAAAATTTTAGTGTTTGCTGATACAGTTTTTCCGGCCAAGAATGTGTTTTGCCCTCCCACGAAGAACTCTCACTTCTAACTTCACGGTCTAGTTGGAACAGGTGAGCAAGAGTCGTTGTTAAACGGTGCGAACACGTTAAAATTGGGCTAGGCACGAATCGAGACTTCTAGGGCCTAGTTTCTCGCAGAAAAAAAAAAGTAATTTCCGGTCTGTTTGTCATTTTATTTATTATNAACACCTGTCGGAAATGAAGGGCAAGAGTGTCATTGTAGAGATCATTGATCCTGTTGGCCTCAGTTCTGTTTGGATAATGAGTGTTGGTAAACTCCTGAACCTCCCCCCATTCGACAAGGAAGTTTTTGTCAACTTTTACTTCTTCTGATGATTTCTTGCATTGTTTCAATTGAAATCACTTTTCTGTTTTTTAGAAGCCATGATTTGCACAACACTTGAATAAATGTAAATACCCTGCACTGTATTGATGTACCTAATAAACAAGGGAGCAAGCCTAATCCCAACGCTCTGTACTTCAGATATACTGATAATATATTCTAATAATACTAATATATTATAAAAATAACATACAGTAATACCCCGAACTTATGCGATAGGTGGGACCGAGCGATAACCGCGTAAGTCGGGGTATAATTTCTCAGTGTGTGTAAAATCCAAGTCGGATGTATGTAAGCTAATAAATGTTCTCGTTAATCTTATCTCGTCTTTTGATTCGTTCATTGTTACAAGAAATCACCACATAGAGTCTCTCGATTCTCTATGTGGTGTGGAGTCTCGAGATATAACAAACATAGAAATAAATAACACAAAATAAATTGTAGCTATGTGTCAATTCCGCACGACACGTCCGAACATGTAAGTTGAACAATAGTGTGAAGGGAATGAGTAATCAAGAGTTGTGTGGTGCTCAAACAAAAGACGAATCGACGAGATTTGAAAATTGCATAACTCCGTGTTCGCGTAAGTTGGGGTAGCGTAAGTCGAGGTATCACTGTATTGTCATTGGCAACAGCAAAAGAGTGGAAACATCATTCGCACTTGTTTGTAGAAGTCCATTAATCGCCTCACGTAACTGCTGAACGGAGTCCGTTGTCCGCAACCAGTCCATTGCTCAAGTCACGTAACAGCCAAACAGAAAGTCCGTTATTCGAGGCGTACGTTATACGAGGCACCACTGTAATTGTTTACATATATAGAAGAAAGAATAAGTAAAAATGATTTGTCATTTATGCTTATTAATTTATATGAAAATAAATTTAACATTTGATAATTCTTTGAAAAATTAGCATTTGAAAATATATGAAATACACTCCAAAATGCAGCTTTTTGAATACAGTAGAGCGTCGATTATCCGAAAGTCAATCCATCGAAAGAATTCCAGTTGGCAAATTTAAATTTTTGCCAGTGCTTTGGCGCTGCAATCTTTGGCTATGTCTTGGGCTACTCAAATATTTTACGTTTTTGACACTAAATTAACTTCTGAAGTATAATTTTTTATTGTTTTTATATTTTTCAATATATTTATTTTATTCGTACAAAATAAAAAATAATTTTTAACAATACAATAGTCTTCGTTAGGCTTAACATCGATGAAAATTCAACGTAAAGCGACACGCAATGGAGAAAAATGTCAAGATAGGATAAATTAATATATTTTTTCGTACATAATCGGTTATCCGAAACATGGATCTTCCGAACAACCCCACCAGTCCCCAATTGATTTGGATAATCAACGCTCTACTGTAGTATTTTTCTGGTGGCTGCAGTTCAAATTTATGCTAGTAAGATCAAAAGATTTATCAAAAGATTTGTTCTAGCTATTAAGTTTTGAACTTATTACTGAAAAATCAGAATGGAAACATTTAAAACAGTTTGTGGAATTAAATGATTTCTTTTTAATGACATTCTTAGCACAACTGAAAATACTAAAATTTATATTGCTATATATTACTATATCCAGTTTGTTAAATTCTGTATGATTCAGCTAATTCTATCAAATTAGTTTAGATCTTAAAAACATAAGAAAATTTTTTTTATATCTGATTATAATTATATATTACTTTTTAGTCAGGACTGACTGAGCAAAGTAGAAAAAGCGAAGTTACTCTTCAGGCCGCAGAGATGGCAGTTTTGTCTTTTGTTCGTCAACATACACCACCAGGCAAATGTCCATTGGCTGGGAATTCCATTCATGCAGATAAAAAATTTCTCGAAAAATTCATGCCTGAATTTATGAAGCATTTACACTATCGGATCGTTGATGTTAGTACAATCAAAGAATTGTGCAGGTTAGTCTTATTAAATTTTCAGTTGCTTTATTTGATAAAATGAATGTAAATAAAAGAGTAAATTATTTTGTTAGACGATGGTATCCTGAAGAGTATAAGGAAGGTTTAAGAAAAAAGGCTACACATCGGTTTGTACAATTTCATTAGCATAAAAAAGATTCTAGTATTTAACCATCAATTAATATATTATTTTTTTCATTTACAGGGCTCTGGAAGATATTATTGAAAGTATTAGTGAACTGAAATATTATAAGAAATCCATCTTTAAGTAAAGAGTTAAATTCATCTGTCAAATTTACCATATATCATAAATTTGTATATTAAATAAGCCCAGAATTAGCATCAGTGAGCTCATACCTGTCAACCAAGATCACCAATCTGGCAAACATTCAATTTAAAATTTTCATTTATCTTATTATCGTAGTCATGCTATATGAACTATTCACCTCTGCAAGACAAAGCTAAATTTCACATAATTTAAAAAACTGTTGCTTTTAATCATGCAAGAAAACATGAGTTATAATTTTCTTAGACAAACCAATATTATGTACTTGTATACTGATCATTATCAAAAATAATTAGAAATTTACATATAGTAATCCTCCAGTCATTTGGCTCTCATTCTTTTAAACCAGTTTTCAACTATAAATGGCACCATTTGCACTTAGTATGGTATACATTTCAAATGTGATTATTATTTTACAACATAGAATAAATATTATTGCAAACTTTAATTATTGTTTCATTATTTCCTTTGCAATCAGGATTTTCAGTTACAAACAAAAAATATTTTTTGAAGTACACTTCAATATAAATTTTAAATAATAGTTTTATAAGTTTTAAAAAATTTTTTAATTTAAATCCAAGGTCTGCATTGTACTTTTATTTTATTTATTGTTCTCATGAATTATGATAGCAACACAAAATGATTTAAATATAAAATTTTAGTACATATTATTTTTAATAGGACTTCATGACATTGCCTTTCTCAGAAGCCAATACAACAAAACATAACACAAGAA
The DNA here is from genome assembly GCF_000671375.1 of Centruroides sculpturatus. Lineage (NCBI taxonomy): Eukaryota > Metazoa > Arthropoda > Arachnida > Scorpiones > Buthidae > Centruroides > Centruroides sculpturatus. Next base: position 241,910 of record NW_019384587.1, on the reverse strand, counting down.
AAAAACAGAAAATAAAACATTAAAAAATTGTCAGAATAATCCTTGCAAGATCATCAAATAGATTTTTATTTTTTATATATAGAATTAGTCAGTCAAATACATTGCTACATACATTTGGTGGTGGTGATTGTATTTTTATAGTTTTTCTTAATATATATTGTGCTCTATGGGTTTGTTCTAATTTTTAAAAATATTTTTGTATAAATGTGTAATAGTTGAATGAATAAACAGCGGGTGGTTGGACGACAAACACTTTACTGAACAAACATAAAAAGAAGTGACAGAAAATAACGAATACCAATTGATTTTCCCTGGTCTTTGGGTAACAATTCAAAACCTTTCAGAGTGCAGGAGACATCAACATTGATGCTCAACCTGAAACCGATCAGATAGTATTCCTCCGAATCTTGAAACTCTCCCTTGTAATTCCAGCTTTTTGTTTACCTTTCTGACAAATAATTTTTTGTAGTCTTTGCGAGACTGTCAGACAGGCACTTGTTAAGTTTTGCGTAGGGGTTTATTTATGAAAGGTTTAACAGTTCCATTGGATATTTGTTAATGTTTTAATACCAAATTTTGAATTTCATCCAGGCCTTGCATTTAAATAATTTTTTGTGGGCTAGTTAATTTCTGTTCTCTGAATTTTTGTAAGTGCTTTTCTGAACTTTTTATTTAAAAAAGAAACTGATAATATTATGGAGCCTAAAAAGAGGAGTGTCAAGAACTGTGCTCACCATAGAAACCAAGTAAGAGATAATAGCCAAGGTAGAAAGTGGCACCAAGATGTCTGATGTTGCTAGGCAATATGGCTTGAACAGGTCTACAGTAGGCACAATCTTAGCTATGAAAGGATATATCAAGAAGTCTCAAGCTGCTAATGGAGTAATGAAAATCACATCTGAGAAATAAAGAGCATTTTAGAGCTCATAATGGAACCTGAAACTGATCTGATGACAGAAGAATTCCAAGAACTCTCAATGAAGACTACCAAGAAACTCAGCAAGATGTGTTTTCTTTTTGTTAAAGAGAAAGATGAGAGTTGACATCTGCTACTAAAGATCTTTTGAAGGAGTGGGAGGATGTCAGAACAATGATCATCCAAGTGACATCCAAACCAGAATAAGGTTAATTTCTCTACAATTATGATACTATTAATTACTTCTGAAAAATCCTGAAGAAAAGAGAAAAGCAATTGACATTGGACAGATTCTTTAACCCCCACAAATGGAAAAAACATGACTAATAAAAATGCAAGACTGCATATATATGTATTTTTACTATTACATATAAATAAACGTAGTAAAAAAGTATATATATTTTATTTTTTGGAGTCTCCAGAACGAATTAATCAAATTCCCATAACCGATTATCGATTTACCATAGGTTTTTAACAAACAAAGTCTTGGAACAGATTAAGTTTGTTAACCGATCACCCACTGTATTACTGATTTTTGTCACATTTGATTCTTCTAGTTTTTGGAAGTATGAAGGCCTCTGCTTCCCTCATGTTCTGTTCCATGTACTCCTGTAATGAATATCTTGTTTTTTCTTACAAGTTTAGTTGTTTTACAAACAATATAATCATCTTATATATGTATAATAGCTGAATATTTTTTTTTCTGCTATACTATACAAATTCAATTCAAAACAAAAAAGCATGTTATTTAAGAATAGGCTCTCTTGTTTTTTTCTGAATTTGAAGTTTATTGCAAATTTTGGTACATTTCCCTATATTATAATTCTATATTCTACAGTGTCCCAAACATATAGATCAGGTGTGTCAAACTGGCGGCCCCTGAAGTGATTTGCAGGCCATGATGCTCTGAAATTAAATAAAACAGCTTATAGATCAAAATTAATTGATAAACATCTATCTGCCATAATGAAGATTGTTCTCAGTCTTTGAATCCAGATATTGCAAAACTAGGAGGAGGAAGATAGTTCTGGCAAGTTTCCAGTGAAAACAATTAATTTTAGTTTTATAAATATGTATTTTAAATAAAATAAATGTTTAAAAGCATGTTTAAAATGTGTTAAAAGCAATACTATAGAAATTATATAATGTTGAGTTTAATTCATTGAACTACATATTGTGTTCTAATTGCCCTATCTATATTCCTGCATTCGTACTCCAAATTATAATTTTAACAAAATTTGTAAATGTGATGTGGCCTGTGTGAATCTTACCAATTGCATTAATGGCCCGTTGTTTAATTAAGGGCTTTAATTAAATAAGTTTGACACACCTGATATAGGTAATCTATCTATATTTTTATTATTATTTTTTTAATATTAAGTATTTATTAACAATGCAAGTTGTTGTTGTTGTTTATTTATAGCATAATACAATGTTATATAATTGTTTTTACAATATTTGACAGTTACATGAAGTGTTAAACACAAAATATTTGTTTTGTGATGTCCCAAAAATATAGATAAATTTAACTTTGAGCAATAGTTCATAACATAAATTGGTGAAAATTGTTTTAATATGAAATAGAACTGCCATTATGCTTAATGACTTCAAAAATGCAATTAGGCATTGATTTAATTGAATTTGTGTTAGATTTCTAGATCTGTTTGAAACCAGCACTCAATGACTTCTTGTTTAAGCCCTGAAACAGTCATAAAATGCCTGTTATTAGCATAAATTTTTCGAGCAAGAATGCCCCACAAGTTCTCAATCGGATTAATGTCTGGGCTTTCTTGCCGGCCACTTCATAATTTGAATATTATGATACTCAAGCCACTTAGTTGTTGAGTGTAAACAATGAATACTGGCATCATCCAGTTGGAAAAGTCAATCAGGTCCTCCAGTTTTTTCTCCAATAGGTAATGAATTAGTTTTTAGGACTTCTTGATAACTTTTACATGTCTGTCTACCAGTTACAATTACTAAATTTGATAAAACTATTAAATCCAAAGCAGTTTCACACTATAACAGAACCACCCACCCTGTTGCTTGCTGAAAAACTCTGCTCTTCTTTCCTAATATCATGCCAGTAATTAGCCTGTCCAAATTAAATTTCTTTTCATAACTAAAAAGGACTGAGAGCCATTGGTCATTCCATAGCATGTGAGCTTTAGCCCACTACTGCATCTTGCCAATTTGTGTTTGTTAGTGTTGGTTTTTCATGAAGGCATCAAATTTCATATGTGGAGCTGTTGAAATTCTTCAATGAACAGTGCTTTTTGATATTTTTAATCCACTTTCACACAAAATTTGATAAACTGATTTATCCTGTTGTGATGCAAGAGGCACAATTCAATTACCATCCCTTTTAGATACAATTTTGAGCCTTCCTGATCGATGTTTAGAAGGTATTAGTGATGAGTGTTTCAAAATTTTATAAATTCCAGGAGTACATCTGTTCATTTCCTTGCAGTGTCTACCTTCTGCTTTTAATTTCCATATTCATGCAATTTCTTCCATACTAAACTCTCTTCCATGTGGAATTTTGGTAAGTTTAGATTCAATATTTTAATTACTACTTGACAACAAAGTAAATGTCATTTATTTTTATTTTTGTAATTTTAAGTTTATGTTTCAAATTTAACAATTCTGTTTTATTATCTATACTTTGGGACAGCCAAAAATATATTTTTGTTGTTAAATTATTAATATAATAATCTTTAATTTTGAAATTATCAAAAATCAGTGTAAAGTAATTTGCATATACAAATGAAATTATTTATATCTCTCTTAAATCCCTAAGAATTCTGTAAAGCAGTAAAATGTTGATTATATATACTCTTGGGACACACTGTAGCTTAGATTTTTTTATTTTATCATAAAACCAATCAAGCTATGTTTGTCCAAGAATAGACAACAATAATCCTATTCCTATGACTTGCAAGTTCAGCTTCAGCTTTTTCAATCTGGGTATCCATGTTAGTTGGTTTGATAAAAATATAGATTTTTTTAAAAGATGTACATTAATATAAGTAAATAATCAATGTAAAAATCAAGATAATATATTCCAAATTTGGTGTATTAAAGAAAAATATAGTCAATGTACACTAATAATTTTCATATCAATACCTTTATTTTGATACCTTCTATGCAAAACTACTTTGTACAGTACATGAAAATTTCCTGTATAGGTATATTTTACAAGGTTAAGAAACTATTCCTTCTCATTCTCAATAGACACTATTATGAACACGATAATTATGTACAGTACCTAAATCTTAGATTTTGCATTCTTTCTCAATTAAATTAGAAAACATATTTCCATATACATATTATTCTAAGTAAATATTACAAATTCTCTCTTAGAAATGAGTGTAATTATATGAGGGTCACTGAAATATTTGAGATACAGAACCATTTGTTTCTAGAAATAACTTACACATGTTAACCACAATGCCCATGCATTCAAATTAGCAATAGCTAATTGCAGTAATGGAACAGAAGGTAAAAACTGCAGCAACACCGAGTTATTGTGAAAGTACTATTAAGCAATAATTCTTTTTATTTTTTTAGTTGGATTAACTCAAGAACAAAAATTACTAGTAAGCTTATAATTAAAAGGTATCTATCTAATTTCTATAAATTAAAATTTGAAGATAAATTTTTTATTAAAAAATTTCTCTTCAAATTTTAGTTTATAGAATATTATTCATTAATTTTAGTTTATAGAATATTTATCCTTAATTTTTTATAGATCATAAAAAATTAATGATGCTCTTTTCCCTCCTCACCTTGGAAGTATTTTGCATAGCTGAATATTTACAGTAGAACCTCGATTATCCGCCCTAATTGGGGACTGGGGTTGGTCGGATAATTGAAAAGTCAGATAACCGAAAAGTATGAAAAAATCCATTATTAGTGTAGTATATTATTATATCCCATGTAATTAGTATATTAGTATATCGCTATTAACCTACTTCGCGTTGAATTTTCATCGATGTTAAGCCTAACAAAAATTTTTTAAAATAATAATCGTCGCTATTGTATCGTTAAAAATTAGAAAATTAAGCTTCGTTTAAATACTGGCTCCCTTTCATGGTCGAATGAGTGTTGCCAGCTAAAACACGTAAAAATAATATTAAAGTAGCCAAGACATAGCCAAATATTGTAGCGCCACATCACTAGCGGACATTTGAAATTTGCCGACTAGGACGGTCGGTTGATCGGGGGGCGGATAATCGAGGTTCTACTGTATTCATTTCTTTGATTACTGACGTTTTGATAGATTTTTAATCATGTTAAATGCAGAATCATCAATAATCTTTAGACTTGTCTTTTACGCACAATCATTACACATGCATTAGAAGTTCAATAACAGCATAGTTATTTACAGGAAATACATCTGATTTCCTGTAAAGTTACAAAATGAACTTAGGAAATGAGAATTTAATAACTATTGATGATCCATAGCATTTTAATAACAATAAATTTAAGATTTTAAAGTACTGTACCAATACCAAGATATCTGTTTAGGGGAAAATTTTTTTGAGGTTTTATATATTTTTTAACTGTAGATGATGCTTTTATGATCTTATAATTCATTGTAAAATTATACTAGAGAGTACATTTCAGTTTTAATTTTACATAAAACTTCAATGAAAAGCAGTAATAGTAATAATATACTAAATCCTTGATTTTATGGATCTAAATTCAGTAGGTTAAATTTTACAAACAAAATCCTTTAATTTCTAAATGAGTATTTCTTCATTTTTTTTTGTAATTAAAATTATATATTTTTATTTATTGCCTGGTTATACAGTGGTAGTTCAACTTCTGAAAGACATACATTCCATACAATTCCATAGCCATTACTGAAATTTTGGGCAGAAGTTGAACTGCCTTTGTGTAATTATTCTTATTTTTTTAATGAGTATGTATCATTAATCTGGCCTGTATGTCAGGAACTACCGACCAGAACAGCATTAAACTCAACATATAAACAGAAAATTGTATTCTTTATGCAACAAAACGATTGAAAGGCAAAACTAACCAGAAAAAATAGTCATAAATCCTTTTGCACAGGATAATTTAATATGGCATGTGGTTGTCTCCTGCATGTATATATGCAGCACAGCAATTTCTCACACTGGATGTAACTTTCATCAGCTCTGTCAGAAGTAAGGTTCACCCTTAATTAATTAAACAGGAACATCTTGAAGTGCCTGGAATGTTCATGGGGGAGGCTGACAGAATGCAACTCATTTCCCTCACATTCTTTGAGGTTAGATAAAGATCTTGCTGACCATTCTATGTGACAAATATTTTCACTGTGAAGAAAGTCATGGACAAGTACACCATCATGTGTGAGCATTATTGTTTGTGAAAATTAAATCTGCACTTTCTGCACTTGTGAAGTCTTGCTCGGAGTTCCAAAACCTGGTCTCCATACCTTCTCACAGTAATGGAAACCTATTGCAAAAATGTGGAGATCAACGACCATTAAGCACCTAAATTTTCATCAATATACAATTAAAAACATCAATGCATTGTATGTCATTGATTAATAGTTCTAAATACAATTCTTTCCAGTTGATTGCAACTTCAACAACATATAAGATGCAAGACAATCTCTCATAGGCTAATGAATTATATGCCATAAAATATAGAAATTATTTTTATACATACTCAAAAAATTGCTTCTCTGGGCTGTGACTTAAGCACATGCAATTTGTCTTCCAAACTGAAAAAGTTGGACTCCTGGTTTTAGTAGTTAACATATTGAATTCTGTTCTAATTGTATATTGTAAGTGTTGTTATTTAAGTATTTGGAATACCTAGATGATTATAGTGTTGGTAGTACAGTGTAATCAAATTGAACTTTTATCAAAAGTTAAATGTAAAAGTCTTAGTAAAATGTAGAAAATGTATTAAAGTATCTGCATATCAATAATTTTTAATAAGGGCATATTATAAATTAAGTATTCATCCAATAAATTCTAACTTTGGTTTTAAATGTCTTTTCAATATTTTAGATGTTTGCTTTTAAGTATTTTTTTAAAACTCCATTTTATAACGAAAAACCATGATAGAATCCAATTGTAACTGTAAATTTCATTTTACTAACTGTTTAGGATGTTGAATATTTGGAATTCTTACTCCAAACTGACCACACTTTGTTGGAAAGGTTTCTATATGCACTCCAAACTGGTTCTATGGTATACAACTTGCTAATGTCCCATTAAGGAATAAAGTGCTCAAATTGGAATTGTTAATATGTCTGGACTTGGGATTGGTGGGCAAGATATCTCCACAAACTAAATGTAGATTCATCTGAGATTTTTTATATATTTGAAACTATTTTGTATTACAAAAGAATAACATCTCCAAATTATCTTTGATGGATGCATTGAATTACATTGACACTTTTTATCTTTGCTGCCAACATATTTGGTTGTGCAAGTCTGTTTCCTCCATTTCCATGTATTTCTAAATTTGTTGACGAAAATATTGCTGGTGAAGCATGCACAACACACAGAGTGGCAATTTAAGATTGGATTCAAAATGACACTTTGATGTCAACACTTATTGTATATCTTGTAACATTAAAAAAATAGTTACTTGTTTAAAAATTAGCATTTTTATTCTGAACATAATGCTTTTGCATCAACTGTCCAGTCCGTAGTTGCCGCCACATTGCTTTCCAGTCTGCACTGGCTTTCCAAGTTGGCAAGTTTTTGATGAGGCACTGATGAGACTCTTACTCCAAAAAAGATGTTCCAAAATGCACTTTGAAAAGTTTAGGAACTGCATCTATGTATTGGTGAATTCTCAGAAAGAATTTAGGAATATAGCCCTTCTTTCTGTAATTTCAACATACTGCCAGATTTCTCATATTATTTTATTTTTTACAAGGACATCTCTAGGTCTCTTGTAGTGAGTTTCAAATTGACCTTTGAGTATTCTTTCATTGCTCATACTATTCCAATATTTTATTCAGTCATTCTGTTTCTTTTTATTTTTCCCAGTATACTCGATAAAAATTTCATTCCCGTATTGTATTGTGCTTCTCTCCATGATGTCAAGATTTGGTGAAGTTTCGAAGAGGAATACAGATCGACAAACATCTTAAATTTAATTCAAACTAAAGATGGTGCCAGACAAACTGCATCCCAAATTTGCTGTGCTTTTCCACCATCAATTGCAAACATGAATTTTATCAAGAAATTTTAGTAAGCTTTGCTGCAATTTGATACTAATACTCAATTATATATACATACAATTTCTATAGCTAAAATTATCATACAAAAAATAGAAATATGTGAATAGTGTTTCTGCTTTATGATTGGGAGAGTAGCATTTTATGTTTAAATACAACTTCTTCAAGTGATGGTAGTCCCTGCCAATTTGCAACTATTGGTGGGGTGGAAAATCTTACATCCTGGTGTCAGCTGTGCATACTGAGCAGATCCCGAAACATCATTCCTTTCCATGTAAAAGAATTGAAATTTGGTGCATGCGGACAGTATGCATTCCATCCCAATATTTAACCTCATGACTCACCACTTTATGAAATATCTAGTTTTGAACATGATTTGTTTTATAACCATCATAAAGTTACGGCTTTTAAAATTAATTTTTTTCGGAAAGGATACTAACAGCCCTTTTCCACACACACTTCACTGAAGAATAACCCAACAATGCCAAGAGCATGGTCTAAACATTAGTAGTGTCTAATATAACTTAGTGGGTGCAAAATAGTAGTATGCTGGTAAAGGTAAATTTCGAGTTGCACCACAAAATTATCCCTGTTTCTAAGCTGATACAAAGCCAGAACTGGCAGCAAGGCAACACCTTTTCACTACATATCCACAAAGTCTCCCATTGTCAGTCCAGCCATTTGTGGCTTCAGAGTGCTAAAAACGGAAATAGGAAAATGCCACACCAGAGAGCCTATGGAAAGTCTGATTGGATTAAACTTCTCTCCTTGTTCCTTCAAGCCAGTGGAAAGCAAGATGCTTTGCTATAGTAAGAGAGCAGGATGTCCTTTAGACTATGTATTCAGTGATAAGCTCAGCAGATGGCACAGCTAAGGAATTTATTAACACTTCTGATTTCTAACTGCCTGTCATTGCACATAGAATATTTCTAGATGTTTTGAGATAATGAGTGCAAATCTAAATCCTAAACATTAACATTTAACAGTGTGAAATTAACACAATATACTATGCAACATAGGTCAACCATCTAACAATCCCAATGGTGTAGACTGGATACCATCGTTGCTTCCTCACAAATCTCAAGAAAATATAAAATAGAATACTACAATTGCTGTAAAAGACAAAATCCAGATAACTTAAAAAAACAAACAAAAGAGAGTTAAACCATCTAATCATTCTACAGAGGAAAGTAGCACCGAGTAACCGGCATATCACTTGCAAACTAATGCAGCTGAAATGTCACTATATCAGAGGTTCCAAAATTATTTTTATTATGGACCCCTTTTCAAATGTTAGAACCCACAGATATTAAAGCATACTAGGTAGCCACTTTACATTAAAACTGAAAATAAAATTAATTTTGGTTTTTATTTTAAATCAAATCAATTGAAAATTAAAACGTTTTTAAAAACCATTTAACAACTTTTATTTGTATGCAGTGGTGAAAGAACATTTTGCTTTATATATATTATATATGGATATTTTTAAGATTAAAAAAATCATAATGATTTTCTAGCTTTAGTTTGTGTTATACTGTTTTTATGGTTTCCATTACCTCATCAAACCTTATATCACAATTTCAGTTCATTCCATTACTGATAAATTGGTTCCCACTGTTTATAAAGTGATAAATAACTAGCACAGGTATAGTTTCAGATGGAGTCCTTTTATCATCGTATGATGACTCAATCCAAGACTACAATAATTACAATAATTACACTTTGCATCTCAAATTTGCACTGGTAATGTACAAATCTAGTGATGTACAAATGTGACGTATCCCAATTTGGGGTTCCACAAATGTTTGAAAATATTAGATGCATTATTGACTAAATTTAAATCCTTCCAAACTTTATGCTTAAATGTTTCTTTTATGTTGGTAGGTATATGTAGTTTATGTAAGATAAATCCAAATGTCTGGAAATAAAAATTGGACCACGCCAAACTGTTTAAAAATGTTATATCTGATGTATTCGTCTAATGGCTCTGGAAATTCCAAATCGTATATTTCTTGATACCTTAAATTTACTTTCAATATCTAACGAATTATTAAAATTTCCAGGCATTGTTCACTTTGTCATTTAATTACAACTAACTGGAAGTTCAAGTTAGTCTTTCATTTATCCAAAAATATAGAGTGCAACTGTTGGTGGTATTGTAATTTGTTCAATGCAGAAAGGAAAAGGAATAGATATCATTATCAACACCTAAAAGAGCCTGTATAGGACAAAATATACTAGAAAACATTTTTTTATTGTGGTAAAACTTTTAACATTACATTAAAGGTTATTCAATAAATAGACACAAGATTACTAAATCCAAAAAATAGTGTTATTTACAAGCATTTGTTTTGAGATGAAAAAATTTAATATTTACACATTTAGAAGTGTTTGTTCTTAAGAACAAAGCCAGTTTAAACTAATTGCTTGTTTACATTGTTGTCGGGCTCGAAATTTGATGTTTTGATTTCTAAAACTTAAATGTGCTTTTTGTAAAAATGAATATCAATTTTAAAAAATCCTTACTTTGTCCCCAAATCATGAGATGTGTTTTTAAATAAATTCTAAGAATGCCCTTCCTGATGGGAAAGAGAGTCCATACTTTCATTCTGTGAAGATGTCTGCACCTGTACAATGACTGGCTGAGAGCTGGCGGTTGCCAGTGAAGCAGAAGATTTGGTGGCCGGCGTTCCATGAGACACCGTGCCTATTCCCTGGACAATGCTCACTGCAGTCGGCGTTCCCACCTGCTGTGTCTGTCCCAGTCCAGCATTCACCGTCGCCACGGCACCTCCCGGCCTTATGGTAATTCCCGCCGGAGGAGTGATGATTCTGGCCAGGAGTGGTTGAGTCCTCGTTCCTTTTGTCGTACTCATGGCCTGAGACATGGGAATAACTTTTATGCCGGGAAGGGCTTTGACATTCAGCGGAGTGACTCCCCTGACTCCCTGCTGAGTTGCTGCGGCCATCACAACAGTAGGATTGGATCCGGGTGCGGCCATCACATACGTCTGATTCGACGGCTTTAAGGTACCTTGAGTTGCTGAAAATGAGAAATAATTTAATCTTCTGTGGAAGTATGGGCAAAAATAAAATTTTTAACAAAACATTAATTTTACCAATAACAACAGTTGGTGAAGAGGTTGGACTTCCACTTGCCAAAATTACACTTGGTAAACCACTGCTTGTTGGCATTGTGACCGCTGTTGCAGATGGAGACGATTTTGACGTGATGATGTTCTGGGACGATTTTCCACATACGCTTACAGAAGGAGCTACAGTTTTGATCCCAGTCTGATTAGATACTACGTTTGTTTTGGTTGAGGCCGAAATAACTGCTTCATGTGAGGCTGCCGCATCAATTTGGGCTGCTTGTAGCATTCCCAATTGTCCTTGAGTTAATGTGATTAACTTTGGTTGAGCTGTTATTGTAGGAGTTGCTGTTACTGTATTGCTACTGGACTGTGTGACGACGGCCAATCTAGGTAATCTGAAAATAAACACGTTAGATTATTTTATGTCTATCCAACACTATTTTATTTATTTTATATACACACTTAGCAGCTGCAGCAAGTTGAGATGCTTGCAGAACACCTAAGGTTCCTGTAGCTCCAACTGGTTGAACAAAATTTCCACTCTGGATTCTAAAAGTAGCCGTACCAGAAGATTGTGATCCTTGTTTTGCAACTGCTTGAGCTGTCGTTCTAGCCACTAGATTGCTAAGCGAGACGACTTGTGTGCCCGCCACGACGCGTGCCATTACAGGTTTTGATCCCATGGCTGAAGATTTTGCCGCAGATGCCGAGGCTAGTATGGGGAGTGCGGCGATTGATGTGCCAGGTTTTCCACTGGGATCCTGTTTAATGACGATCGTCTGAAATCCCTGCACCTGGTTAGAAGAAGAACAGGCTGTCCGTTTCGATGCTATGTTTGACACTGCTTTGGCCAAAGCAGGGGACATCGTGGTGGCGAGTGACGGATTGATCACTCCCGCCGCCTGACTAAGGACAGGCTGGAGAACTGGTGGCTGTCCGACAAATGCCGGAGAAGAAGGCTTCATGTCAATTCCTATCGATCCTGGTGGAGGCGTGGGCGAGTTAGAGGGCGATGGAATAGACTGTTCTGCTCCGCCACTCTGCAGTTGGGTCACCCCTACAAACTGAGCAGCATTAACGTTAGCAATCACCGTTTTTGGGCTGGGAAGAGAACACTGAGAAGGTGGTCTAGAATTATTTCCTCCATTTGGAGGTTGAGACAAGATTGGTATTGCAGACAGTTTGGGGCTGGGAATCGTGGGAGCGGTAAGTACGGACGAAATATCTTGACGGCGGGGACTCGACAGTACAGCGGACATTTCGGACGTGTTCGGCAATGCCGAAATGGCAGAAGAAACTTTCTGTAATGCCTGGGCGGGTAGTGACAGACTTCTCATTAACTGACGAGACGTTGTTCCGTGCGTCTGCTTTGGACTATTCTGAAATTAAAAATAATGCAATGACATTTTAAATTTCATAAAACTTATAATTATTTGTTTAAATTTAATCCCAATTCCTTTGGCAGTTGCAAGAAACATCATTTATAGATTTGACATAGTTGAAATTTAAAGTAAACAGTTCCAATTTTAGAATTTAGAACAATTACTCATAAGGCAGTAACCAGAGATCATCATCGAGACATGTCAACAGATTTTGATTTTGATTTTGTGCCTGTGCCAAGGCCAAATCAAGAATGTGGCAATGTGATTGGAAAGATGAAAAACGGAGTAATTTCTTACTGTATTTATATTTTAACATGTGTTGGACATTACTATTGATATTTGATGAAAATTGCATACAAATTCCATAGTATCGAGAATCAGATTTATCTCAACAAACAGTAATGAATCAGAACAATTATAAAGTTGCTATTCCTGATTTGTATTATAACAATTTGTAAAAAGTTTGTCTGACTTCAACACAAGGAAAACTTCAAAATTTGGAAATTAAAAGAATGGCTCCTTAAATGTTTTCAAGAAGATTTGACTTCATTTTTGGCAATCTACAAAAACATTTGAAGTGAATGACTGGTTTTCAAATGTTTACAAAATCCGATTTCCATAACTGTTTTATGTTAACTGAACACTTTACATTTTTAGTCATAAAAATGGAAGGTGGCCCTCGGATGGAAAATGAATGGAGAAAAGGGAACAAATTTAATATTTCTTGGTTATTTAAATAATAAAAATATTTGTCATCATATTTAAAATGAAAAACTGATTTTACAAACTTTTTTTATCTTTATAGAGATTTCTGAAAATGAGAAGTCAATCAAGTGTTTTGGAAACGAACCTGAAAATTAAAAATTTGTTTTGTTTTACTTGTGTTGGCTTTAGTTATGTCCTAAATTATCAAACAAGTATGCAAAATAATTGTCCATACAAAGATTTTAATACAAGCAAATATGTGAAGCCAAAGTATGTCAATGAAAATTGGTTGTTGGTGTGTATCAATGTGAAAAAAATTATGACAAATTGAACACTCAACAGTGTATGACGTAAAAAACAAACAAAAAAAAAAAGACATGAGATTGTTGCCAATTTGTCAAGAGGAGGACAGAAAAGAAAAACAACGGAAGCAGACAAATGCATCATCATTCAAATCATTAAAAAACATGGAGGCAATTTGACTGACAGAAACACAACAGAAGTGAAAGGTAAGTTAAACATTGATGTGACACCCCAAAACAATCAAAATCAAATTCTCTACTCTGATCAAGAGACTGAAGCCATACTTCCGAAAGCAGCACATGAAAGATATAGACAGACATCAATTCCAGAGACCATGCATATATTTGATATTGCATCATAATCTTTTACCATGTGAACCTATCATAATACAATATAGCCATTTGGGTACATTGCATTTCAAACAAACATTTAATATGGATGTGCAAATGTAGTCGGTCCTGTTCAAATAAGTCGGACATCGTATTGAGGAAGTATTGCAATTATTCTGTGTAATTAAATTTTTTATATTACATAATGCTTCTAGCCCACAACTTTAATTTACAATGATTTATTTAGCTTAATTTTTTAATCTTATTATAAATAAGATTAAAAAATTAGGCTAAATAAATCATTGTAAATTGAAATTAGAATGATGATCCAAAACTAAACAGTTCTAGAGAAAATCAGTTTCATTTTTTTTTTTTGGCATTAATTATGTGAATATGCTTGACACATTATCAAGTGTGTAGTGTGGCCAATTGTTTGAACTCAATTTTTTTAACATGATGAACTGGTAATAATTAAGGACTATTATCACATGTAATCAGTTTATAAACCTGACGAATTTATGTACAAAATTAAATTGAGTGAAAATCATTACCATTATCAGTTTTTAAATTTAATAAGCTACACTTTTATATGATTTGCTTTTTTGGTGACCAAAACTTAAGACCTTGAAATAACTATATCATCTTACTTGTGTCCTAGGGCTTCCACTTCCTCTGGGACTCTGTGATGAAGTGTTAACAGTTATATTACTACTGGCAGGAACATCTACAGTCAGACTATTGACTGCTTCGGTAATAGTTAACGATCGGGCAGCATCTTTATTTGTTTTCTGAAAATAATAGTATAAAACTTTATTGTCTTTTATTTATAAATAAATAAATAATGAATAAATAAACATATTACAAAAACTCACTACTCTTGGTGTTTTGTTTTTTTGTATGGCTTTTTTGGCTTTTGCTGCAGCTGCTTGAGCTTGATGTATTCGTTCTAGATAATTTTATCCGAAAATTTATTATTCATTTTAATTTAAATTTATGTAACTATTTTTATAGTGTTAACTTTACCAAATTCTTCTTCTGTCCTACTTCTGTGAAGATATATCCATAATTTTCTATTGACGTCATATTTTACGCACGGATCTTTTTCATAATGTAGTCGGTCTAAAGCACCGCTTACGACTGTATGAATCTAATTATATATCATTAAATGTGTAATTCTTACGGATGTGGTAATTTAATCATTGATCTCTATGTGAAATTTACCTGTTGGTCACTGGCGGCAGATAAGTACTGAGAATCTTTTAATAATTCACAAATGTCTGATCTCGTACCCTCGCCGTTAGGTAGTCTTGCTGCGGCATCTCTTACTTTGGAAATACATTGAAAATTAAAGGTATTTGTAAAAAGAATTTATTGCAACATTTTCAATTTTTGTAACAAAAAGAAGCATCCGTTACCTAATGAGAGAATGGTGACAAAGGGAGGCCGGTCGGACACTAATAGAGAATGTTCTCTAGCTTTATTTACTCCGCTCTCTTTGCCGTAAACTCCCTTGACTGGTCCAACAACGGATTCATAGCCATGCACCCTGAAGGTGAAAGCTTTGTGAGGGTTCTGGTATCGCACTCGTTCCTAATTTAACAGAAAAAATAAAGGATTCTATTCAATAGATCTTTACTTTTATATTTTTGAGAAATTTGATATATACGAAACAGCACCTGTTCTCGATATAACTGTCTCTCTTCTTCAGAAGTGGGACGTACAGTCCAATCAGTTACACTATTCAAATTTTTCAAAATCATTTATATGAATAAAAATTATGTACATTAATAACTAATTAATTTATTATTAAAATTAGTTTAGAAAGATTCTGTTAATAATATCTAAATCTCAATTTCACATAATGAAATAAAATTCAATAATCCAAAGGTTAATGTTATTAATAAAATGTATAATAAACTAAATATTAAATAATGTTATCAAAAAACTAGGTTATCAAATAAAATGTAATTCACAAGAAGTAACGTGAGGAGTTTGGTAATGCTGCAACTCAACACTGGGTTGGCCGATGCTTGTTGCACCAGCAGCTCATTGCTTTGTAAAGTATGACTCTTAGCATTGGTGAACTCCTTGTGCTACTTCTTGAGGGTTCTACTTTAGTATATAGGATGATCAACTGAAAGTGATCTAAAAGTATCTGGAATGGTTAATTTAAACCACACATGTGCAAGAGAGCAGTGTAGTCATTTTTCTTATCATTCAGTATGACTTTCGTCGACATCTAGCAGCAATCCATATGTCATCACCTGTTTTCATTTGCATATAAATCCGTTTTTATTCTGGCAATTTTTCAAATGTTGAGTGTAATTGAGCAAAGAACATGCATTAAATTTTGTTTTTGAAAACAGAGAATGTGTCAAAGATGAACTATGCTCTGATAGACCATCCACTTTGACTTGAGCAAAGTGTTGTTCATCTGTCAGAGATTTGATGCTTGACAATTGTTAAGAATTAGGGACATTATTGAACACATTCCAGTATTGTTTGGATCTTGTCAAGCAATTTTAAAAGATTATTTGGGCTTGCAGCACATTTAACATTTTCGGGCCAACTCGAGAAGAAATTTTTTCTAAAAATGTGTTTAATTGGCCAAAAAAATGCTTTCTCAAGGTTAAATTATTCTTAAAACACATCATTATGGGTGGGGAAACATAGATCTACATTTCTGACACTTAAACAGCTTGAAAGATGAAGCAAGACTGAAGAGCCACGTCAGTCAAAACTTGAGATTGTGTTGACCATTTTTTTTTATTGTCGTGGTGTTTTGCATCACAAATTCCTTCCGACTGACAAACTGTCAACAAAGAATATCACTTGAGCATTTTTCATCATTTGCCTGAAGAAATTTGTAGAAAACAACCCAATTTGTGGCTAGAAAACTCATAGATTTTGCACTACAATAATGCACTCGTCTTCTGTGAAATTTTGGCAAAAAATTCAACAAATATGGTTCCATTAGTTCTGTATTCACCCAATACGGTACCATGTGACATTTTCCTGTTTCCTCAACTAAAATTTCCACTTCATGGTCACAGTTTTGAGCCAATCAATGCCATAAAACAAAATTTGCTGAGAGTCCCAAAGGGTTTCACAAAAACAACTTTAAATAATTATGTTTTGAGGATTGGATAAAACATTGGCAGTGCATTGCACTGGGAGAGGATTACTTTCACAAGAGCAAAATAAATTTTGATGAATAAATTTAAATCTTATGTTTTATTAAACCATTTCCCGATACTTTTTGATCATGGGTATATTGCAATAACACCAATAGACAATATATGTGTACACAATACACTAGTAGGCTATTAGAGGTTTACATTCCTAGAACAAATGGTTGTTATTTTGGCATTATTATTTATTATTGTTTACTATGACTATATTTTAAAATAATAAAAGTAGAATGCTNTTGTTTTCTTATAAACTTTAACACAATTTTACGTTAATAAAATTGTGTTAAATTTTCAATTAAATTATTGAATTTATTGAATATAAATTTGAAAGTTTTCGGTATAAAATACAATAAAATAACTTATCATATTTTTGTACAATAACTGAAATGTTTGTAAAACCATTGTTATTGGTGTATTACGTATACAGGGTGTCCCAAAACTCTGTTAACTTTTACTAGACTATATTTTAAAATAATAAAAGTAGAATGCTTTTGTGACCATAAAATGATTAACAATGGGGCCAAAATCCATTTTAGTTAAGAATTTTGCATTTAACATGCAGGCAAATGCCTTGTCATCTTACCCTTATTACTGCATAAAAGTACACAATATGTATATTATAATCATTTCTACATAGATCAGTTATATAAAAATAATTTAAAAGCAGCATACATCTCAAAACTGTTATAGATTAGTTTTTACTATTCAAACACTAACATTTTGCAGTATGTGACCATGTTATGGATAGCAGAAATATAATTTTGATACTAATAAAACACTGGTAAATCCCAAAATTTCTTTTAAGTTGTTTTGATATTTTGGAAACAAGTAAATTTGTAATACATAAATTATTACTTATAATGATGGTTAATTACTCCTTCTAGTGATTTTAATCAACATGCCAATCTGCTAAAGTAATGTGTGATTTCCTTAGCACAATATACCGTTTGGCATAAAAAATTTTATAAATCAATTATTATTATTCTGAAAAATCTAAGGCTAATAATATGATTTTACTTAAAATAATTTCTATTGTCATTTTTTCACACTTATGGGTTGTTTTTATGATTGTTCTATTTTTTAAAGATACACCTTTTGATCAGAAACAGAAACATTATCACTGTACAAGCTGTATGGTTTAGGCACTATATTTTAACAAACAAATTTCGATGTACGATTAACCAAAATTACCTGTATAAATATAATCTTAATCAACAATTACCAGCCGGTATGACCTCTACCTCAGCAAGTAAAATGCATTAATAAAGTAGCAAACTTTTTATTTTAAAAGCATATAATTGTACTGTTTATTCTGATGATAAATTTGTTTTTTTTTTTATTTGACATGTGTGAAGATTATGAAAATTATAATTTTGCTTACACTCTTGGTGGTGGTGGGGATCCCTGCGATGACTCCAGCACATCGAGAGACAGATCGTCCTTGTTTTCAAGCCAGTGCTGACAGAGCAGGTTCAACTGTTCTCCCGAATCGCGACCAGCTCCTATCCACTGCCACTGTTGCTGTTTTTCTTTGTAGTCGAGATAAGGAACGAAGTTTTCTGGGAGTATTCCTGTTATGATCAACATTATATTTAATTTTAAATATCTTTTCTTTTTATTTTAATTCAATCAATAAAAAATTTTAATGAAAAAATGGGATAATTTGCAGTCATAAAAAAAAATGTGCATACTTTGGCTATTACTGAGTTAAGTTGCCAATTTGCTTTTCACTTTAATATAAATGAACAAGATTGACTGACATGAGTAAAGAAATAATATTTGAAATAATGTATTATAAGCAATTTTTAAAGTGCCGATTTAAAAAATATTTTTCTTTGCTTATATTTTATTTTGCATTGTTTATCATTAAAAATTAAAAAGTAAACAGAATATAGTAAAATCTCATTTTAATGGATTGCTCCAGCTGCCGAAAATCATCCATTGTTCTGAGAATCTATTATATCACTAACAATGGATTTCTTGCCCACCCAGGAAAATATCCATTATTTGAGCTGTTGATTTTGAAAGTAGGGCAATTTGATTTTGTGAAAAAAATAGTTAAAGCTAATTTTTATTACAAATTAACATAAAATTTATTTTTTTAATCAATTCACAATAAATATCTTATAATGTCAGTATAAATTTGTTACTAGGAATTTGTACCATCAACGATATTTATTGTGTGTTGATTTTGAAAGTGAGGCAAGTCTACTCTAAAGAAAAATATAAAGATATAATGGATTTATTACCCTATGTACTACTGGTTCATCATAAATAGTTTAAAAATTTGCACCATCTAAACTAAGAAATATAATTATATATGTGCAACTTATTACTGAATATTTTCTCTTATTTTATTTACTTTTTCCTATAAAATTAAATTTATTTTCTGTTTTATTGTAGCTTTTCAAAAAAAGAACAAAATTTTGAAATACAATAAATAAGTAAATAAATAAAATATTCAATTTTTTGTTATTATAGTACATCTCATTCAAAGAAAATCAACGTTTTCAACAAATCATTGCTTTTGAAAGTGAGGAAAGTCCATTGACGCATACCAAAACCATGATTTTTTTCACCTAACATGGATAACCATTATTGCATAATAAATTTACATGAAATAAGACCAAACAAATATAAAATAAGTTTATTATTATTATGAATATTTTTAAACCCATTCAAATGCAAACCTTTAAATATCTAGCATTAACATAAAATGGATTTGCCCCACTTTCAAAATCAATGGCTCATTTAACCCTCTACATATAAGAAAAACCTGTATTTGAAATTATTCAGTCTTTTGAGATCTCTATTCTATAGAAACACATGTTACAAGAATTACACACACACAGTATAACGTACTAACAGACATCAGAAACTGTATATAATGTAAGCACAAAAAGAGACAAATTACATATGCTCATTAACACTTCACTTGACTTTGACAAATCAAGCTTGGTTTGTTTGATGCCGCTTTTCTGCCTATCTAATACAACAACCACTTGATATTAGCAGTGCCACGTACAACCCGTTTGTTAATGCTAAAACTCATCAGAAAGGTCTTTGTGACTTGGAAAGACCCAACAGTCTCACTAAATTTTGGCACTATAGTTGAATCAGTGTCAGAATGTTCATTAGGTGGGTTCTTCTCAATCATATTGGCTTATTGACTTTCTTCGTACAATTCTTCAATTTTACATATCCCAGATGTAAGAAGTATATCATTGAACTCTACAAATTCCCAAATATTAACCTAATGCTGAAAAAATTTACAATAGATGGGGCTAGAAAAATTCTGTTATTCTAAATTACAAATCTGCTAAAAATAGGTAAAATTACATTGAGTAAATATTTAATGTAATTTTAAATAATACATCAAGGTTCCAAAAAAATCAATGTAATTTTAAAAATATTTTATATATATTAAAAGTACATTGATTTGATGTGACCTTGAAAAAAAATCTGTTGTTCTGTGATCCATTAAAACAAGATTCTACTAAATAAGTTAATTTATTTTATAAATTGCAAATTATAAATATTCCATTTATGTTTTTAAAAATTAATAATTTTTATAATGACTAATAAAAAATAACTAAACCATAAAAATATTCTTTTGATTTATGTTAAATCATCTTGCAATAANTTTGCTGACCCCTAGGCCTAAATTGCATTAGGTGTGCTCAGCTGCATCAGAGAGCATGGACATTATCACTTGAATACCTCTGTACATCAAAAACACATGGACTCCTATTTTTTACATTTAAATAAATCCTCATTACATTTTTGGATTCCTCATTGTAATTAATGGAAAATGGCAAAGTCAATTCTATAAGCTCATAGAAAGAATGCTAGCAACCATGGAACATCGTACAACAAAATCACGTGATTTGTGCACTATTACTTTGTTGCACACACTCATGCTATGATCTTATTTCTCAAAAGCAAAGTCACGGACCCCCATTTTTTATTATATTTTTTGGATTTCTTGTCACAATTAATAAAAAACAGCAAAGTGTAATCAAAATTGATCAGATTTTGAGAATGAACGCAATTCTGTTAGCCACATAGAAGAGGCTTCACTAATGCTCCGCCTCAAAAATATAAATTAAAAAAAAAAAAAAAAAACACTTCAAATTAATAACTAAGCCTTGGATTTTTATGCATTTGTATATTTTATGTGATTTATGTATTTTATACTTTTCCAAATATTTTTAATGCAAAGAAATTGACAACCGAAGCAGTTAACATGTTGAGTGTTGAGGAATAAAAGATTACAAGAACCTGGACTGAACCTTTTCTTTGGTTTTAAATCCTGAGTAATGTATTTCTTTCTCATTATTTTAGTGTCATTTATTTTGGTGAAAAAAGTGAATTTCCAAAAATTCACTTGTTTCACCAAAATATAAGGCCTCATAGACAATTTTTGCTTACTTGAACCACATGTCCACCATTGGACATTGAACATTGGCAATATAGTAGAGAGATATATTCTTTGCAATGATCTAATGCAAAACTTAACACCAGGTGTTACATGCTATGGGACTAATATTATACTACTGATAAGTGAAATACAGGTATCGCTTGCTTAACACTGTTTTGCTTAATGCGGAATTTGATTAACGCACAAAATTAATTGTGGCAATCCCTTCATGTACATAGAAGTTTTAATTAATCCAGCTTTAACAGCTGTCTTTACTTAACATATATATGGCAAAAGGTGTTGGTGAATTTGCTATTTTGGGTGATTTCTGATATAGATATGTCAGTGATTATATTACATAATTACAGGTAGGCCTCCTACAACGCGATACCTTTACAATGCGTTTTCGGTCCAACGCAGTTGGAAAAATGCGGAAATTTTCTTACAACGCAGTTTATGGTAATTAGAAATGAATTATCTTCGCATTACAGAAAAATCACAACGGATCATGTGATACGAGCCGCAGTTCGGTATACAGAGCTAAAAGTCTTTGAAAAACAGCTGTTTGTCGACGTTGGCGTGTTTTTCCCTTGAAAGTTTCAGGGGAAGACCGGTTTCTAGACAGATGTGCATCAGTTACTGTAAACACTCAAATATATCACTAAATTTTCGATCATTTATACTCTTTCAATAAGTGGGGATTGCAAAAGTGGTCCAAAATACAGTATAAACTTCTATTGGGTGTATATTTTTAACAACATAGTGAAAGGAAGTTATTTTCTGCGATTTTTACTGTCCACAAAACTGACTGAAAAAATTTTAGCCATAACAATGCCGAATGAAAAGAAAGGACCGTCATTAAAAAGGAAATTTATAACTCTTCAAACAAAGATAGAAATTTTGGATTGAATTAAAAATCAAGAGCGAATAGCTAATATTGGTAGGCATTTTAATTTAAATGAGTCGACTATTCGGTCGATTAAGCAATCGGGAGAAAAGATCAGAAATTTGGTCGCATCTGGACCATCTATTCTTGCGAAAAATGTTGCTCGTCTGAGAGCACCTATAATGAAAAAAATGGAACAAGCGCTAATATTATGGGTAGAAGATATGAACAAGAAACAGGCGCCTTTAAATAAAACTGCACTTAAACACAAATCCTTAAAAATATTTGATTATTTAAAACAAATGGGACAGTCTAAGCTGATGAAACCAGTGTTAAATTCGTGGCTAGCAATGGCTGCAGAGCCGGCCCTACCATAGGGCGAACGGAGCAGCCACTCCAGGCGCTAAGTCCTATCAAGCGCCTCAGTGGTAAAGAAAATTAAAGGGTATAAATTAGGGGCAACCAAGGGGGGCGCCATAATAGGATCTCGCTCCATCCTAAAACTTGCCTCAGGCCGGCATTGAATGGCTGGTTTGAAAATTCAAAAAACGCCATTCAAACGCCAAGTTTTTCTCTTTTTAGAACCGAATCCCAGTTTTTGTATTAAGTTGGTGTCTCCTATAACGCGATTTCCCACAATGCGGTATTTTCAAAGAACGTATCTACCGCGTTGTAGGAGGCCTATCTGTATAAAATAATTATGATAAATTTCACAACTATCATAATTATATCTAACATATTACTGCAAATGTGATATTGTATTCTTTGTTTAGAAACTTATTTTAAAACTTTACTTCACATTTTGTTTGCATAAAATCAATCAAAATGTCTGCAGATAAAAAGTATACATAATATGACCAATATACATTTTAAGTTTCATAAAGGATATATACAGTAGAGCGTCGTTTATCTGAATCAATTGGGGACTGGGGTTGTTTGGATAACTTATTTTTCGAATAACCGATTATGTATGAAAAAATATATTAACCTATCCCATGCTAAAATTTTTCTCCGTTGTGTGTTGCTTTGCGTTGAATTTTCATCAATGTTAAGCCTAACGTAAACTTTTTAAAATAATAATCGTGGCTATTGTATCATTAAAAATTATTTCTTTATTTTGTACAAACAAAATAAATATATTGAAAAATATAAAAACAAAAAAACTTATTCTTCAGAAGTTAATCTAGTGTGAGATCTGGAATTTTATTAACTAAAATTTTAATTATTTTACTTATGTTTATATAACAGATTGAAAAAAAAAAAAAAAACAATTTTAGCCGGGAATGTGTAAACCTTCCTGTCATAACCATCAACATTCTATTGTTCTCGCATAACTTGCAGCTCAACTTGCACCAAAGTTTATAGTTAGCATCCAAATTTCGTCACTTGTTTTAGGTCCCTGGAACACCTATAACCTTTATCTTATATGACATCTGATCATGTGACCAATTTCCCCAGCAAAAAGCTACAAAAGACGTTTCCTACCCCCTCTCGGGGGAGTCTCTTAACGAAAGCTGGACCAACGACACCGAGTCGAATCTCTGAACCTGCCGAAATTCCGATCCTCTAACAACGATCCTCGTCCATTGCCAGAGCCACAAACTTTTATATTTGTGCTCATTTGGATCTAAGACACCTTTTATGAGATATTTCGGTGCCTACATGGACTTACTTGTCAAGGAAACCTACAAAGAGGTATGAAAAAGCGAGTAAACTCTCTCTCGAGCTCTTAGGCGGTTTAGCGTCAAGATTTGTGTATAGTTTTGTCAATTTTTATTATTTTAATAAATTCTTGTTTTATTTGTTAAAATGGTAGACTCCTTTACTCGTATATGGCCTTCACCTTATCGTGACCCCAGATACTCTCCCTCCACTCGACCGACATTTGAGAGTCCCAACCCTCGGGACCAGTAATAGTAAATTTAGCCATCTTGACAAGTGAGCAGGTTTTACGACCTGTTGCCCGAACAGGGAGGTGCGATTGACCCCGACCTCCCCAGCAGTTCACACTAGTATCAAAAATGTTCGATTCAGCACAACACACAGTCCTCAGAAAAGCACCACACAAAAGTGCCAGTGCTGCCAGCTAAAACACACACACTAACAAAAAACATATTGGAGTAGCCCAAGACATAGCCAAAGATTGCAGTGCCACAGCACTAGCGAAAATTTAAATTTGCCAACTGGAATTCTTTCAGATAACTGCCATTTTGGATAAACAACGCTCTATTGTAATGCTATAGAAACAGTAAAAAACACTCTTAGTGTATGGGGAAGATGTTCCTAAATGTTGGACATGTCAAATATAATTTTGAAAGTTTTATTTGGGAAATTCTGAACTAAAGGATACGAAATGTACAGGATGCCCAAAAGCTGTCAATAAAGAAAAATTTCAGGAAGAAATTGTTAAATATCAACAAATAACAACTCATGGACTTGGAACAAATCTTTGTGTTTCACCAACACAATGATTGTTCTGCATGCATTAATTCAAATAAACCAAACTGGATCGAGTATAATTTTGTCAGAAAAAAGGTAGGCAGCTCTAAGGTTTCATTTTATTTTTAAATTAGTTACACATTTTTATCACAGAAAACTTTTCTTATGGATGACAAAATTAAAATAAAAATATTTGTTATTAACTCAAAACTTGTTCCAAAGGTGAGTGTTTGGTCAAATACCAAGGTACCACCATATTTGATTAATGCAATAAAATCAAGGGATTAATTAATCAAGGGATACCGGACATATAAGTAATGTCCACTGGTAGGCACATGGCACTAAAGCCAACAATGAAAATAACCACAGGTAATCATTTGGCACTTGCTATGTTATGACATCAACCCACCGCTCTGGGAACTGGGGATCGAATCTGAACGTACCAAACCCAGGAGTTTTCATGGGCAGTCTATTCCAGATATTTCAGGTCTCATTCCTCGCAGACCCACCAATGGCCAAGCAGTTCCATTCCCTGAACACTGGGAGTTTGTTCACAAGTTTGTGTCTGGCCAGGACGGGCCAGCCACATGGAGTTTTCTAGGTTTTCTCCACATCTGTAATGCCTGAATAGGAGCCAGTTACCCTTAAAAAGACCTCCTGGAAAGCATACTCTCTAGGCAGATTGCCCAAGTGTTGCACTGCCATAACTTAACTAAACAAACAAACAAACATTCCTCACTGTGGATCCTGCAAAATCTAAGACAGCTATGGAAAGAAAAGCCTTCTTAGCACCCACAGGACAAAGAGTAAACAAAAATGCAAATAATTACGTAAATGCAGTTTATATCTATTTAATTTTAAAATAGTTTACTGTAAAGTTATTCATATAATAATAGAGGAACTAGAAATAAAATTTGGATCTATACAAATGAAAACAAAAACTAACTTTTATATACCTTCAGAATTGTTTAGGCTTTACATAAAGATAAACTAAGAAAATATATTTGTTTTCTAGCAATGTTTGAATAAAATACAATATTTCTATAGTAAAACAGAGNTTTCTTTTCCATACCATCCTGGCATTTTAACTTTTTCTTTGGAAATAAGTCTATTATAAAAGTAAACAAACTAATTAATAAACTTCATAATTATATTTGCCTAAAATATTTTGTAATTAATTAATTAATTAATTAATAGATTATGTGCTATTTAAATGTTGCATAAATTATATTTATTTTATTTTATTATTATATATTTTTAAAACATGAATCTATATGTTTGTGATTTGTAGAAAATGAAACCAAATTCATTCATATAAAGTATAAATTCTACCTCTTATTAAGGTTATCAGAATTTGGATATTGGGAAAAAATTAGATATGTACTGTACATTTATAAAAAATGGAATATAAGTTTGCAGATTTCAATATTCAAAATTTAATAAAGCTCATGAGACATTTCAATGACAGATAAATGCTAATAATTACCTTTACCAATAAAACGCTTTATACAATTTGTACGGGCAATTATGTCATCAAGCGAGATGTTGGAAGTATCCAATTCGGGATGATCCTAAAACGAAATCAGTTTAAGCATTAATCAGGAGGTTTAATAAGAATTATAGCGTAACAGAAATATGGGAAAATTATGCTAATATGAATTAATTACTAATATAATAGTACCTCATACTTCAAATGACTAACTTCAAAATATTTGAGTTCAAACAATAAATTCGACAAAAATTTTCTTTGGAGTTTGCACAATGCTTCTCAAAGTACAAATTAAATGTGCAGTGAAAAAATGCACTCAAAGCATAAAATAAGCTTCTGAACTAAGAATCCAGGAGAGACCATGAAATCAGATATTTCTGTATTGTAAAACAGGCATGCTGGTTAATTCCAGGGAATGCCAGCATGCCAGTTTAAATGAGGTTATATATCCCTCTCTAGAGGGTGCATTCAAAAAATGAACAAGTTACTTCGTGTAAAAATAAATGATTTTTTATTCTAAAACTGTGAAACTATCACTGTTAGATCAAAAACTATAATTATATGTTTAATGTTTTCATTTTGTCTTCTTTCTAACAATGTAAAATACTCATGGAATGACAAAAGTGTTTTTTTTGTTTTTTTTATTTTAATTTGATTAAAAAATGCAAAAATAAACATGCTAGTTTTGTTAGATCTGATTAATTTTATTTTTTAGTCACAGTTTAACTGGCCTACCGGTAACCCAGAGTTTCTGACAAGCTGGTATCCCCTGGTTGGTCATTCCACAAAAATACAATAAGAGAATGAATAATTTTCAAAATATCATACTTTCAACAACAATATATTGTATAAAACTTTGTACTTTAAATTATTATTAATATTATATAAATACCTTTGATGCAGACATTTTCTGTTCTGGTGTTTCATAAAACAAATTTCTAACTAGAGAGAAGAAGCAACTGGGGTAAGTAGGAGTAGCCGACCTAAAGTAAACACACACTTCATATTTATCATATGTACAAACAAAAATTATGTCATTATTCAAATATAATTCAAATAATCAAATTTTATTTTAAAAATTTTAATTCCAAACTAATTATTTTTGTTGTTGATAATACACTAATACATATAAATTACAATTAAGTACTTAAGTAAAAAGTTTGAACTATTTGAAATATTTACTCACATATAAGACGACCTCGCTTATAGAACAAGATGTGACTTTAAAGATCAAAATAAAGAAAATTAGATTTATTAATACAATTCTAATTTTATTTCATGTAATCACAAGTAAAATATCAAATGAATGTAAATGCACACATTATCCAGCAAAAATTACTGGCATTTTAAACCTTAAGGAAAAACCTTGTAAAATCGACAACATAATTTGTTCATGTAAAACTGGACAATCCGGAACCTTTTTTTGCCAATTCTTAAACAGTCAAATCCACTCTCTGTCGATTACACTTATGAGTTTCTCCGAATTCTGATTTCCAAGTAATCATCTGTTTTCATGTGGGAATGGATTAAAACATAAATTGTGCTCCTGTGTGATTTTGTAATTTCAATTTGGAATTCAATTCAATTCAAAAGCTTTGATTTTCCTATTGCTATTCATCTTTACTCCTGACAATATACAAGAATGATTCAAACGACATAGATAAAATACTTTTGTTTTAAAATACATGACGATATGCATCTGGTAAAAAATGCAAATATGCAGTTCATAAAAATTAATTGCAAAATGCAAAGAATCTTTCGCTTGTCACCTAGGAATTTGAAGCTGTGATAAATGAATAAAAACCTCATCTTATATGTGAGTAAATATGGTAATTCTTAGTCCTTATAAGCTTATAATGATTAAAACAATTTATATTTTAATCTATTAACTACAAAAAAAAAGTTTACAGTTTATCAAATACCTCGGCGGTCCAGACTGAAGCCCCTCTCCGTCACTTCCAACGTCCACGTCCACATCATCTAGAGCGGCATCTCCACTCATAAGAGTGGTAAGTCCCACGCCATGAGACGTCCCCAACATGTTTTCATCTCCAATCGATTGCAACTGAGAATGCGAAGGTGAAAGTTGCATATCACCCACTCCCACTCCCAACAATTTCTGTTTCTTTTCCATACCATCCTGGCATTTTAACTTTTTCTTTGGAAATAAGTCTATTATAAAAGTAAACAAACTAATTAATAAACTTCATAATTATATTTGCCTAAAATATTTTGTAATTAATTAATTAATTAATTAATAGATTATGTGCTATTTAAATGTTGCATAAATTATATTTATTTTATTTTATTATTATATATTTTTAAAACATGAATCTATATGTTTGTGATTTGTAGAAAATGAAACCAAATTCATTCATATAAAGTATAAATTCTACCTCTTATTAAGGTTATCAGAATTTGGATATTGGGAAAAAATTAGATATGTACTGTACATTTATAAAAAATGGAATATAAGTTTGCAGATTTCAATATTCAAAATTTAATAAAGCTCATGAGACATTTCAATGACAGATAAATGCTAATAATTACCTTTACCAATAAAACGCTTTATACAATTTGTACGGGCAATTATGTCATCAAGCGAGATGTTGGAAGTATCCAATTCGGGATGATCCTAAAACGAAATCAGTTTAAGCATTAATCAGGAGGTTTAATAAGAATTATAGCGTAACAGAAATATGGGAAAATTATGCTAATATGAATTAATTACTAATATAATAGTACCTCATACTTCAAATGACTAACTTCAAAATATTTGAGTTCAAACAATAAATTCGACAAAAATTTTCTTTGGAGTTTGCACAATGCTTCAAAGTACAAATTAAATGTGCAGTGAAAAAATGCACTCAAAGCATAAAATAAGCTTCTGAACTAAGAATACAATCTCAAATTGGCAGAGGTTACTCTGGAAAATCTTAAAATATTGCCACCATTTCACCAGTTTTAAATTTTTTTTCACCACCAATTTTACTTACTAATTAATGCAGGTGCTGGTAGCCTTATCAGTGTGTCTTCTGGGAAGCAAAAGTAACATTTTAAACTGTCACAAGGAGAGGGTCAAACATTCAGGTCTCCAATGTGAACAAAACTTGGTGAGCACATAGCCTTAAACACAGTTCCTTGTCCAAGTAAGAGGACCCACTTTTCAAGTATGTCCAACATTTTTCATTTGAATCAGAGTGCAGACCATCTGGCCATCCCCTTGTTAGCAATAGGAATCATTTTTGAATAATTTTTTAATGAATAATTCTGAACACATTTGATTACAATGTTTAAACAATATTTCACAAGTTTTGTCGTGTTAAAATTTTTCTTTTACTCTACTGAAAAAAAAATCAAAGTGAAAAAAGTCATCCCAAAAAATGACCCAAAATTTCTGTCAGTTGATAAAAAAATCCAATCTGAAAACACTGGGTGGCATTGCACAAAACTGCCTTCTGTTCTCAATGTCACTTCCTACTTTCCTTCCTGAACTTGCCACGTGACGTCATGAAATTGCTAGTTGTAGGGTACACGAGAACCCATTGTATGGAAGCTCAACATTTTGTTGTTTTTCCCGAAGTATGATTTGTGATTTGATTTCACACTGATGCCAAAACAAGTGGACTATGATTTTATTGCCATTATTATATTTTTATCACCACTTTAATAAAAATATCAGCAAGCAGGATTTTCCCGCTATGAAGAGCAACCCTCGAATTAGCAATAACGTGTTAAATTTCACAACTGTTATAATTATCATACATTTATGTTAAGTAACAAAACCTGGTAAAAAAGATACAAGAACTTTCTTTTCAACTCAATATCACCATTACTTATTAATCATGGCATCCAAAAAGTGTGTAAAAGCAAGGAAATATAACAAGTAAGAGGAGGGCTGTAATAATGACAATTGAAATGAAAAAGGAACTTGTCACAAAACATAAAAGCAGTACACATGGGACGGATCTGGCAGCCATGTTTAAGATGCCGAAGTCAATTGTGTGTGAACAGTAAATGCAAATTTCATTTCAATATATGGTATTTACATATTTTATCTATTTTATTTGTGTTTTAATTTATTATTAGTGCATTTAATTGCATTATTTTCACCTTAAATTATGTGTATTTGATGTTTTATGTTTAACAAAATGAATATTGTTTAGGGTCTGGGAACTAATTAATTCTTTTCCCATTATTTTTAATGGAAAAATAAATTAAGATATTTTAACTATTGTTAAATTCAATAAAAATGAGATTTTAAAATTCTACACATCTACTGACTATGGTATAAACCTATGCTTGTTACTTTTTATTATGTACCAGTATATATAATACTTAAAGTTTGATATAAAAAAATTCTTTTATTACAATTGCAAAAACTATTCACTATATTTTGAATATTACATATATAAATAAACTATGCTTTGTAGCTCTATGAATGGTATTTCTATTGTTTAATTATTTATGAAATAGCCAGATAGCCATAAACAAATTAATAATTCTATTTATGAACAGAAAAAGTTTTTAACTTATCTATAGAAGAAAATTATACAAAAACTATTAATATAGTAGTTTAAATTACAAAGATTACAAAGAACTTATAAGTTAATGATAATCATAAATTGACATATAATGCAATATTTGATTGAAATGTACTATAAAATGTCAGTGCTAAACTATATATAATACTATTATTAAACTGCAAATTAGATACATCCTTTGTCAGAAAAGTTCCAGGACAAAACTTGTAAAAAATAGAAAATTACAATTACCAAGTAATGATCCTAGCTCCTGGCAAAGTAGTTCTCTCAGCTATCTATACACAATCGCCAACATTTCTTGCGATATTATGACGAAACGTCCCTTTCAGTTGCAACCCTTTGTCAGAAAAGTGTGATTTTTCTTGTTTCTGCAAGTGAAAAAGCTACTGACATTTCATCAAGATATTGCAGACATCCAATGGACTGTGACAAATGAGCTAATAAGCATCACACTTGAAGCTTTCTCTGCTTGCCTCCAAGACCTCCAGAAACATTGGCAATTGTGTATAAGTAGCTGAGGGGACTATTTTGCCAGGAGCTAGGATCATTACTTGGTAATTGCAATTTTCTATTTTTAACAAATTTTATCCTGGAACTTTTCTGACAAGTGGTGTATTTGATTCAATAGTTATAATTACTTTTGCTCCAGAATATTTAGATTTATTATCACTTACACTTGAATGAAACTGTTATTGATTGCATAACTCAGTAAAAACAGTAAGATTTTATGGAAGCATGCATATCTCACAGAAAACATTCTTGAAATCTAATTTTTTCCACAAAACAATATAATAATTTAAAAGAAAACATTACCTCTTTTTCTTCTCTCCTACGTTTATGCCTCAGTAGCATTTCTCTATATCTTTCTTCTGTCATCTCAAACATAGCCAAAGAATGATTTAGAGGTTTATTAGGTCCTATAAAAAATAATATTCCTTAAAAGCTTATTTCACTTATTTACATACAATCAAAATTATATACTAATTTTTAATTATCATTGCATTGTTATGCATTGTTAGTATTTATTTTCCTGCTTTATATAATCATTTTTATTAAAACAACAAAAAGAAATTAATTATGCTAAATCAGTTTACCATTTTTTTTCCAATATTCAACATGTTTCTTATACTTCAATTATTTAAATTTTCCAATTTATATTTGTGTTAAATGTGTGAGATCTAGAATTAAGGGGGGAGTCAATTTTAAAGAAATTAGAGAAAAAAAAAAAGATCAATTTAAGTTTTAAATAGAAATTTAAAAACTTTAATGAATTTATTTGAAAAACAGATGTCAAGTACTTTCGTTATAGAGAGGAAGTTGATTTCCTTTCCTTCGGCCGACTCATGAGATGAGTCAAAAATGCAGCCTTTGCACACGTTACTGGGCCTTCTGAGGAGGCCGATATAAAAGAGATTTTTCCTGTCATTCAGGGCAGTTCATCAGAGGTTCAACAAGACCTGAATTCGTCATACAAATTATGGAAGTTCATCGGAAGCAGTACTGACCATACAATTGATAGCAGTGCACCATACAAATGAGTGCTGTTTCTACCTAACAGAATTAACCATACGAAGTGCTATACATCCATAGAAGACCCTCCTCTCATACATGAAAATATTGGAAAGAGAAAAGAATTATTTAAGGTAGTATAACCTGTAGAAATATTGTAAACTCTCTCTGTGAGATACGTAGAAATAAGGTAGAGATAAGGTAGATAGTTCGACCTATCAGAATAGTTCCATGTAATTGCTTCTTCAGAGAAATTGTATTTGGTTTGACCATTTATCTATATTTATCCATTTATTCATTATATTAAATGTTATTGTTTGATTTATAATACAATCTCCTTAATGAGTGAATTTTACGCCTCTGTAATCCCTATGTACATTCGATATTACTATTTTACATGTGATAGCATGCGACATTGACTATCTGGTGTCGGGAGCCTGACAAGGAAATAAGATCTTGCGATCGTAAGTCTCTGCCCTCTTTTCCTCACTCCAACCATAAGTCTCTCCAACACTCAGAGTAATAGCCATCTTTGTAGACAACCGAGAACTGATCCAACAATCAGTAACCGAATAAGTGGTGTCAAATCACAGTATTCTATACCCCCGGTTGACTCACAAATGTAATTACATTATTTATTGGATAAAAATGTTTATTTTTCTGCAGCTTATTTATGTCTTTGGCATATAAGAATTTTTGTCTTCTTACCACCATCATGAAACCCTGGAGCAGGAGTTACAGTAGATACAACTCTATGCATATCGGGACTTAAAGATGCTTCGAGACTCTGAACTTGTTTCTTCAATTTGCGTGTCAGTTTTGGAGGGCTACCTTCTAAATAAATAAATGAAAAAAGGTAATATATAAAAATAAATTATTCAAAATTACTCTTACAAAATTTTAAAATTTTTTGTGCATTTATACAATTATTCTTGCTAAAATTTCTTATTTCCATATATTTAAATTTCAAATTAAATAAATCTCACAGTAATTAAGATATATTCATTGTCAAATTTTATCATGTATTAATGTATTAATTAAAAAACAAAAAATAAATAATAATAACTCTCCCGTGGTCACGACCTGGTCATAGTGGGAGAGACCAGTAATTTTACTGATCCATAAGGCAATGCAATGCAGGCTGGAGCACAAGCTCCTAGTAGGGACACCCATGCCAGTAAGGTCTATGAAGAGAAATGAAGCTGAGTGACCACACCTACATTCTGTAAAATTTTTAATCATGGTAGTAACCAGATCTAACAAGGGGACCTTGTGGTCTCGGAAATTCAGTTTGGGATGAGACTTTGCATGTTAGTGGTATATCTCAAGGGTGTCCACCCAGAAGAATTGTAAAGCGCACTAGCCATAAGATTCTGAGAAAAAGAGGCTCTAAAGTTTTAAGTGCAGCTCATATACTGATTGATTTTACACTATGGCAGCACAGCAAAATGGCTGAGTCTGTAGCAAACTCGCTTGCCACATGGGCAATCTAGGTTCGATCCTACCTTTGGCAAAACTTTTTTTTTCTTTTTTTTTAATTGTTTTAAAAATTGTAACAACTTTTAAATAAAGTTAATGACCTAAAAATAGTGACGTAACGAATATTTGGTTACTATTCGGTATTCGGCCAAATACAGAATATTTACTCACTATTCAGCTGAATACCGAATACCTAAAATCCGGAGTAAGAAATAACAAAAACACAGTAAATTAATCATTTTGGTATTTAGATTTAATGTTATTGGGTTAGTGTTATTTGTTTATATTTATTTATAACTTATAAAACATGCACATGCACAAAATAAAAAAGAACATAATATTAGTCACATGTATTCACAATTTATAATTACAATGGTCAGCACATGTACACACCTATTCGTTCGAGAATCGTCGCACATCTGAGAGTCCGACCCTGCCTATCCTTCTTTTTAAGTGATCGTCTTTCCTCTTCCCTTTCTCTTTCCTCTATCGCTCTAGTCCACATACGTGCATCATCATAATACGCGCTCACGATACTTTCGATTCGTCACTTTTCCATCGTAGATTTCCCATTTTACAATTACGTGACTCATAGCCTGGTGATAATGGAGAAAAGAGACAGATAGGACATCGGTATAAGTCACAGTTACAATTTCACAGATTCGAGACAGATTGGTAGCCCGAACGGCCCAGGCTTTCGCCCGTGCACGCTAAGTGATTTTCATTACAAGCATTTAGCTTTCTGAAGTCTATGAGAACAATTATTTGGCATTGACGGCCGCGAATTTCGCACCAATAAGCTGCCTCGACTTGTTCGATTATATCCTGGATTATATTATCAACTCAATTTCATGTTAATTTTCACATTTTTGCGGTCCTTCTCTGTGTTTTTTTTTTTTTTGTTATTTACACATGTAGGTCATTTCATTGTTATCCACATTTGATATCATCATTTATCACATACTGCCATGACGCTCTTGTCTGTTTGCTACAACTGACAAGAATTAACGCGATTGGCAAAGCATAGTGACAGCAGGCCAATAGAAAGCAGGGTCCTTGCCATAATGCAGTTTGCGTGCCAATTTTCGTAGTGTGTTAATGAAGCCGAATAGTTTGGCCGAATATTCAGCTATTCAGCCAAGCTCCTGGCCGAATATTTGGTATTCGGCCTGAGATGGTATATACTATTCGTTACAATCTTTAGGTAGTGACCTAAAAATATTATCAATTAAATCATAAATAATTTTATTTTATTTATTAAATGACTCTTACAGCTAATTAAAATGTGAATTAAAGATAATATTTTATTTTTAAAAAGTTGAATAATTTCAAATGCATTTTTAATGGAGGTAAATTAAAACTTTAATTACTATTGTCATTAAAAAGTTATTACACATTTTAAGATATTATAAGCTGTGGAAAGGTTAAAAATATTTGTTTTAAATTTGAAGAATTTTTCAATTCCTTGTTATCTTCAACTGATGAACTTAAGATGATAGGTCAGAAAGTTATGTGAAAGCGTCACTTTTGCTGCTGACTTGAGAAAACTCACTGAATGATTAGCTCCCAGGTGTGAAAGTTGTCAGTTATCCGACAAAATGATATTGTTAGGAAGTTAGGTTATGATTTAACTTGTAAGTAAGTAAACAGATTACGTAGTGCGTCTCACACGATATATACAGGTTTACTACCCTTATTCCTCTAGAAACTCACAAGTCAAACTAATGTGCCGGTTCATTCTTGACTTTCGCAAGATTGGAGCATTCTGTACTGCAAAATATTATCAAAATTTTTAAATATTGTGAATTGAAAATGTCTATTAATGAAGAAATTGACAGTATCAGAAGCTGCAGATGAAATCAGTCAAGATTCATTATACAGTGAAATGTCGAAGTTCAGGTTAAAAGATGCAGTCATTTATTACAAAAGCTTGCTTGCTGAAAATAATTTGATTACATCGGAATCTTCAACTTCAATTTCTCATGAAGGAATGTTGATGGGTGAAGAAATTTACGAACATACTATGGAAATATTGCAAAAAAAAGAATGTATCCAGTTAAAAAAGAAGGGACTATTTATCCCAATGGGAAGAAGAAATAAAAAAATTGAGGAAATCAATTTGATAAGTATGTAACAATCAATTCCTGGATACGTGATCATTTTGTTGAAACCCAAGAGAATTATCAACAAGTGACTACTCGAAATTTACAACAGTGGGTTTTTGTTTTCAATGTTTTTACGATAATTATCATTCTGGTGCTTGTATGTAAAATAAAAAATTGACAAATAAAGACAATATTGTAAAAATTTTTTATATAAATAAAATTATTTATATATATTTTATATTACTGAATATAATTTATATTAAAAATATATAAATAAAATAATAACATATATATTAAATAAAACCCTACCTGAAAATTTGTTAAAGTGGTAATTAAAGTTTTTAATTTACCTCCATTAAAAATGCATTTGAAATTATTCAACTTTTTAAAAATAAAATATTATTTTTAATTCACATTTTAATTAGTTGTAACAGTCATTTCATAAATAAAATAAAATTATTTATGATTTAATTGATAATATTTTTAGGTCATTAACTTTATTTAAAAGTTGTTGCAATTTTTAAAACAATTAAAAAGAAAAAAAAAAGTTTGCCGAAGGTAGGATCGAACCTAGATCGTCCGCATGGCAAGCGAGTTTACTACAGACTCAGCCATTTCGCTGTGCTGCCATAGTGTAATATTGATCAGTATATGAGCTGTGCTTAAAACTTTAGAGCCTTTTTTTGTTGGAATCTTATGGATAGTGCGCTTCACAATTCTTCTGGATGGATACCCTTGAGGTATACTAACCTGAAAGTCTCATCCCGAACTGAATTTCTGAGACCGTAAGGTCCCCCTGTAAGTATGATACCAGCTCGGATGTCACCTGGGTTAACAAGGTCCACATTCATGGATTAGGCAATGGCTCATGTTCAAAAAATAAGCCACATTTTCCCTTGGTTACTGGTGGCAAAAGCAGTGTCGGCCCAAGCATGGCTACTGCAATGCCCTCAACAGATGTGAGGAATCAACCTAGCCTTGGTATTTCTGTGGCAATGCATTCACAGACCAGAAAGGATGGAAAACCACATCAACGGATGAAATGGACAATAGAAATGAACGAGCTTATCATCTGTACTTACTACACCATCACAAAACTTAAAACAAACATGACAGCGTATAGACAACAACTACACCATAGATTAACACAACAATATCCTCACCTCACTGTCACTGAACAAAGGATTGTCAATCAAAAAAGAACAATTATACACAACAACCTTATCCCACAACCAACACTTGAACCTATTAAACAACAGGTTGCTGATCAAATACATCAACAGACAGAAACATTTAATATTATTAATGAAGATCACGTAACCTGTCAGGATAATCCAGCAACAAACATTGATAATAGCACATGTACAACTACCACTAATGATACTACAGGCACTTCCCCATCCACCACTGATAACAGATATAGATTTAGTTAATACACTCTCACTTATATTTTAGGAAGCACTCACTAAATATACAGATACAGATTCTACACAGACCACGAATACCGAAAATCAACATGTCAAAGGTAGTAGGAAAAACACTAAATTATGTAAACACTCACTTACTACCACATTATATCCATTTAATTTCTACACTGTCAGACATTCATACATTAGTTTATGCTGGGGCAGTCATAGTAGTGACACACCATGGACTGAAAATACATTTGCAAACAGATTCACACAAAACACAATTCTATCACAAGCCTGCCTGGGCAGAGAAGAATAGAAACACAAATAAATGACATTAGACAAAAATTAGGCAGGCTTGCACAATATACTATAAACAACATAACACACAAATTAAAGAAACAACTCAAAAACATTTTCAAAAAAAATCAAAGCACACACAAAACATGAATATCACAACATACACATTACAAAATACATTGATACACTAAAATAAAATAAACTTTTACAGACAAATTAGTACCAAAACAAACATTGATACACAGAACAGTGGCACATCAACAGAAGAAGAATTCACAACTTATTGGTCTTCTCTTTGGTCCAATGCTGTTACACACAATGCTGATGCAGGCTGGATCGAGGAGGAGAACAGAAACTTGCACAACATACCAACTATGCCCTGTGTTGAAATAAACGTATACGACATCCACTATGCTGTTAACAGAACACACAACTGGAAGACACCTGGTGTAGACAACATTCACAATTTCTGGTACAAAAAGTTTACATCACTGCACCAGGAACTAGCTAAACATCTAACACACATCATCATCAATCCACAAGACATGCCAAAATTTCTTACTCAGGGCATCACCTACATGAAACCTAAAAACAACACCACCACAGACCCCACACAATACAGACCAATTACATGTCTTCCAACACTACAAATTATTGACATCCTGTATCACAAACAAAATATACAAACATGTTGAAGAACACGACATTCTTACAAAACAACAAAAAGGTTGTCATAGAAATCACAGGGGATGCAAAGAACAGTTACTCATAGGTTCAGTCATTCTGCAGCAAGCAAACGAACAACACAGAAACATACACATGGCATATATAGACTACAGGAAAGCATTCGACGGGATTCCACACAGTTGGCTGCTACACATTTTACACATGTACAAAATTCATCCATCACTCATTGCATTCTTCGAAAACACTATGCAGCACTGGAGAACAACACTACATCTCAGGGTTAGTAACACTTCCTTAAAAACAAGTGAAATATTCATTAGGCGAGGAATTTTTCAAGGAGATTCCTTGAGTCCTCTCTGGTTCTGCCTAGCCCTGAACCCATTATCCAACATGTTAAACAACATGCAATATGGCTACAATATCAGACATGAAAAAACACAACACAGTTTACACTGTCACATCTTATGTACATGGACGACATAAAACTTTATGCATCCACACAGAAACAACTTCAGCAGCTCCTACAAATCACACATTCATACACCAAGGACATACAAATGAGTTTGGCCTAGACAAATGCAAAAAACTTCACATAGAAAAAGGAATGCTGAAGAAAGAAGATTTTGCACTTGAAAATGGAGACGTTATTGAATCCACGGAAAATGGCGAGTTCTACAAGTATTTAGGATTCCAACAGGCCAAACTAACAGAACATACACAAATAAAGCAAAGATTAATTAAAAAATACCAAAGTAGGTTGAATGCTATCCTCAGAACACAGTTAAAGCAATAAACACATATGTCATCCCAGTACTCACATACTCTTTTGAAGTTATACATTGGACTCACACAGATCTTGAGCAACTCCAAAGGAAAACAAGAACAACACTTACTAAGCATAAACAACATCATCCTAAATCCGCCACAGAAAGATTAACCCTTCCACGTAAAGAAGGCGGACGTGGCCTGATTGACATAGTTAACCTTCACTACAAACAAATACAGTCACTGCGAGAGTTTTTCTACAAGAAACAAGAAACATCACAGTTACATAAAGCAGTAACTCTAGCAGACTCAAATAACACACCATTAAACTTACACTCACAACATACAGACATGACACAACATATAAAAAGCATAGACAACATTAAGCAATCATGGGCTCAAAAGGCTCTCCATGGCAGGCATCCTTACGACCTGGCCCAGGATTTTGTTGACAAAACTGCGTCAAACAGCTGGTTAGATCGGGGATGCCTCTTTGGGGAGACGGAAGGATTCATGATTGCCATACAGGATCAGGTCATAAATACTAAAAACTACAGAAAACACATACTCAAAGATACAACACTCACAAATGACACATGCAGAAAATGTCACATCATGCCAGAAACTATACAACACATCACTTCTGGTTGCAAGCTCTTGGCACAGACAGATTACTTACATAGACACAATCAAGTAGCAAATATAATACACCAAGAGCTTGCAAAGAAACACAAATTGGCAGACATCCACGAACCATACTACAAGTATATTCCACAGACAGTATTGGAAAACAACATGCACAAAATGTACTACGACAGAGCCATAATCACAGATAAAACAATTTACCACAACAGATCAGACATCACACTCATTGACAAACACAATAAAATCACATACATTATAGACATAGCCATTCCAAACACTCACAATGTACAAAACACATGCATTGAAAAAATTAGCACGTACACAGAACTCGCCCGAGAAATAAAGCATCTGTGGAGGATGGAAAGGGTGCTTATTGTACTTGTCGTTCTCTCCTGTACAGGTGTGATACCACACATACTACACAAAAGCCTGGGAACATTACAATTGAATAGAAATACATACATCACACTACAAAAGGCCACAATATTGAATACATGCCTATTGTTAGGAAATTGCTGAATACAGACACTGACACACTTATTTAATTTTAGTTTTGTTTTGGTTGCTATGCCTTGACTCTGGTCCAGCATAGTACACAGCCACCAGTATCAACCGAGTATAATCAACTAAATACTGTATAATAATAATAATAAACTGACATTCAAATAACATATTTCATTAAAGAAAATTCTCATAGATTTTATGTATAATGAAAGACAAAATTGGAGAGAATGAAAAAATTAGTCTTTATGATACTAGTTTGCAAATGCACTAAAATATTAAGAAATATGAAATTTAAGATTTCCTAATGCTAATGGAATGAATTTCCATCATACCAATTAAATTATATCATTAAGCAAAATAATTTATTGTATACATCTTCCTAAAACTAAATTATAGAGTACAGAAATTTGATTATAAACTTTTCCAAAAAGGTGTATGTAGGAATTACCTTATAGAAAAGCACCACTATAATCAATAAGTTTCTTTCACATTTTATATTTTTTACATAGAACAGGATGTAAAAGTTCTACTATGAAAATTTTTCATCTACAGAAAGAATTTAAGCATGTTATTGAACTTAGTTGCCAAAAACAAATGAAATTGTCACCTGTCAAAGAATATTGCTTTAATTTTTAATTTTTAAATTTAATATTAAAATTTATATTCAGACATACAAGTGTTTCTACTAATATTATATTAATATTTCACTAAAATAATAATTTGCTGTTGCCTCCTTTATTGGATCTATCTGCTATGATTGTAAGACTTAATTGTAATTATTTAAGCTACTATTGTTCATTGACTTGTGGTTCTTTCAATTAATATGCAACAGAGATTTGCTTTATTATTACTAAATTCTGCTGAATCTGTCATCCTTTCAAACTTATTACTGAACTTACTTTAGTGAAAACAGTTAACTTTGTTTAAATAATTTGACTATCTGAATTTTTCCAATTTCTTTGTTATAAAAATAATTCAAAATTACTCATATTTATTAAAATGGCAGCCATAATATTTTTTAATCATAAATTTAAAATAATATAATAAATAAAAAATAATTTAAATTACCAGGA
Organism: Centruroides sculpturatus; assembly: GCF_000671375.1. Lineage (NCBI taxonomy): Eukaryota > Metazoa > Arthropoda > Arachnida > Scorpiones > Buthidae > Centruroides > Centruroides sculpturatus. The sequence continues at coordinate 200,522 of NW_019384587.1, read as the reverse complement.
TAATTTTCATCTTCAGATGAAGTGTCTAATTCTCCACATTCCTCTCTGACTTCCTGAAGCTGACTGAAATATCTCCATTTAGTTCTTTCTTGAATAGATTTATTTCGCAATTTAGGTGCAAAATTTTCTATTTTAATATTATTGTCAGGGGAAAGCATCGAAGCAGCATCTAATAATTTCTGTAATAGTTTTGTAAGATTAATTTGAATGCCACGTTTTATCTTAACCTTATGTTTTATTTTTATTAATAAAGAGATTTTAATGAAGTTAATGTAATTAATTCTTTTCCATATTTTAATATACAGTGATCAAACAAAAGAACTCATAAGGAGTTTGATGATATTGTGAGTAAAACTTGGTAACTCTCAGCATCACACAATCTTATTTGTTGCATAGATAGCTCATGGAATAACAAAGTCTGACACACATCACCACCAAATTCCTTATACTACTACTTGCAAATTCTATTCTCATTTGATCACCCAGTATAAAATGACAAGAAAAAATAAAATTTAATATTAATTTCTTAATTTCATAGTGCTTGTACAAAAAATAATTTAATTAACTTAGTCCATATTAAATTGATCCACTCCATCATAACTTCATACATTAAGACACAACAAATAAAATATCATTCTATCCATAAATAAAACAGATAATTATATTATATGGAATTTTTTAATAGCATTTACTATATTATATTTATTCTGGGATATTATGTATATATGTAAAATTAACCTTTCTTGAAATTAAAACATTTTCAAGTAATCTGTAATAATAATGCTGCTGTTGATATCTGTATTCTCGATACTGAGCCTTCTTCAATAAAGAGGCAACTTTTGATACATCTGGAGCTAAGTAACCATCTGCCAATATATAAATTCATTAAATCAAAAGAAGTAAAATTAGAAAATAAATAAGCTTAACATTTATTTATATTTTTATTAATAATTTTAAGCTGCAAAATCAGATTACTGCATTTTGCTTTTTATTCAAAATTAAAACTTTTAGTTATTTAAAAAGTCCTGAAAATTAAAGCTTACCCTTTAATTTTTTGTAAAACTGAAATAAAGGATTTCCAAATTTAAAATTCTGGCCAGCAAACAATTGTCTATAATGAAAACTTTGTATTATTCCAATTTTCCCAATCTAATATTTTATAAACTTAAAAAAAATTTAAATTTGAACAATTAGTTATAACTAAATACAGGTAACCTTCATACAACACAGCACTTCTACAACACAGTTTCACTCTAACATGGTTCAAAAACTGGGGAAATCCTCCATACAAAATTTCCCAACTTTTAAATGCAAACTCTTTTATTCGATATTTTTTTTATTCAAGTAAGCATACATTTGTCTGAAATTTTCCCACGGATTTTGGAATATTGAAATTTACAATTTGTTTTATGCCTTTTGTCAGGTTTAACCTTTTTTTTAACTGTAGGAAAATAATCATTCATAAAAATGACAAACAAAATACAGTGGTACCATGGTCTCAAACAATTTGGTATTCGAACACATATTCTGGAAAATAAATCACTTGGTCCTTGATTGAACAAAGGCGACATGCCAGAACAAATTTTTGGTTAAGAACATTTTTATTTTGTCATGCATAAAAATTTTTATGGTAAAAATTTAAAAAATGAAGACGCTGCTGGTATTTCTGATCAATATCAACAAAAGCTCAGAAGATGGCAATACTTAGTAAAAAGAAAACTCCCTCATTTAACTAAAATTAATATTAATGCATGATACAGTACTTTTAATTGTGATTGTTAGTTAATTATTAATTGGAAATTATTGATTGCTTTAGTTAACAAAGATATTTCTTAGTGATAAAAAAAAATAGTATACTTTTGCTAACATTTGGAACTTAACCTTATGTTTTCCATTAGTCCTTTGTTTTGTATAGCATGGATTCGAATAACACAGAATTTTTTCAGAACATAACTATCATGTTATATGAGGAATACCTGTATCATTAAACTTTGTTTTGTTCTAGAAATAAAATTATCTAAATATTAATTAATTTTACAACAACCAGCGAAAATTAATCTCACTATAATTTTCAGCAACATATTAAAATATCTCAAAACAGTTATTTCATTCTTTTTGAAAAATATAGAATATTAATGTGAACTTACTTTAAAGTTGTGAGTTTCTCATCTTCATCATTTTCTGGGAAAGATGGCAAAAATTTCTATAAAAAATAAAATTAATTAAGAATATGAATTTGAAAATTACATTAAATATTGCAGCAAATGACACTTAATTTTATTAAAGATTAGAAGAGAAGAAAAGTAAATGTTTGTAAAAGAAATTAAATAATATAGTAGAGCATTGATTATCCGAAATAATCAGGATGGGACAATTTTAGATAACTGGTCATGCTTAGCAGGAAAAAAATAAAAAAAGATAAATACCTTAAATAAAGTAAAAATATTAAATTCTAGTATAAAGATAAAAAAGTTAAGGCATAAAAATTTAATACATACAAATGATAAATAATGAAAAAATTTATCTATATTAAAAACAAGCCCTAGTATTTCGTTGCAATCTATGACATACCAATTAAAATTTGAATTCGGTACTTGTGTAAAAATTATTTGTTACAGTTCTTTTTTTTTAACATTTTACTTTTATTGAGTTTTTCATTTTTAATGCTGCTAATTCTATGGTTTGTTTGATCGTCACAAGAGTTGAAAAATCTGCTTTAGGTTGCATTTCTATGACAATGCTGTTTCTAATGCATCAAATGAATTATTAGAAGCACGTGACTCATTAATCATACTTTTCTATTTGTACTGTATGTAAATAAAACCTAACTCCAGTGTTAATTATTGGGTAGCTCGATAGCGGGCCAATAGGAACATGCCGACAATTATGTAAAAATTTTGTAATTTCTGGAGTTATTACTCTCTTAAGTTCATTTTGGTTTGTCAATTTTTCAGATAATCAATGCATTACCATATTAAAAATTTAAGTTATAACAAATTTAATAATAAATAATCATAAATTTTGTAATCAATTTTTATCATTAAAGACAATACACTGAGTAAAAAGTATTTTGTTAATTAAGTTTCAGCAGCTGATTAAGATTTTGGCAAGGATGCCAAAAACTTAATTTAGGATTTGATAAATTAAGTTGCAAATTTATTTTCTTAAATAGCCAAAAGTAGAAACTTCATTTTGCACTTATTTTATTTAAGATCCTTATGATAAATTTAGTATTTATTATTTTCAAAAATGTAACAAAATATTATATAGACTTACCATTAATTTTGATTTTTGAGCACTGGTTAGAATATTTTGCCAAGTGTCCATATTAATAACATCTTTGAAGATTTCTTCCTAAATAATAAAAACAAAAAAAGCATTTAGTTGAAAAACATGAATACAAAAACTAATATTAATATTTTATTAGAATAAATTTGTGAACAATTAGATTACTATTGTATAATTCAATAACAACATGCAACGATGCAATTATTCCAAACCAGTGTTAACCATTCTTAAAATAATCATAAAATACAGGGTCTCTGAAAAGTTATTGTGCAGTGAGAAATCTGTAAGGATATCAAAGTTATACATACAGCATTTCATACAAGACTTATAAACTGTATGTCCCATCTTCCCCATGTTGTGGTAGATGGCATTATTGTTTGCTCATAGATGTTCCAATTTTTGGAAGACTTCTTTGATGATTGCATAATCTCCCATGGAATCTGGTCCACTAGATCTCCAGACCACACTCCCCACATTTTAGGCCTCCAGGGGACATTTCCAGCATTTGATGTAGGAGAAACTGCAATATCATATATAAAACTTCACTTTTATTTAAAACTTTACTTAAACTTTCTCCACTGCACAGCAACTTTTTGGACACCCCATATCTCTTGATTAACTGACTTTTTTGATAGCCTGCATATTTCAATTAATGTTTTTTATTTCTATAAAATTACAAAATAAAATTTTATCAACCTTTTCTGCAGAATAGAACTGTAATGAAAATTAATACAAACAAGACATAATAAATTTTTTATTTAAAAAAATCCTTATGCTTGTTCTTTAAGATTACCAGGACCATGCTGTGCTATGATGCAGAGAGACGGCCGCATCAGGCAACATCGTAAGGATCAGTATAGGCAGAGAAATCAAAATATTTGAACCATTCAATAATTAAGTTTTACAATGCTTTTCTGTATTGGTCTATGTTATTCTGATATTGATGTATACAATTTATGATTTATTGCACACCTCTGCCTAAATGCTTTTGATACCCTTTGATTTTGGTTTATGGTGCAGGTGCATTGTTAGCAAGCGTTTGCTAAAAGGCTTTTGACATGACAGTGCAAAGCTATTATTTTTGTTTGTACTATACCGCACGACCGCTCCTAAAAGCTGAGGCGGCAATTATCATAAAAGACAATTGCACGTGTAATGTGTTGATAGTTCTGCTTTGAGCTTAAATTATTGACAATATTTGATTTTAACATCAGTTTGTCTCGAGAAGTAGCAATTGGCTGTGCTGTGTTTAAATCAGTAAATCAGATATATATCTGTATCAGTATAATATTTTTGCATTTACACTAGTTCAGTTTTTGTGTTTAAAAAGTAGATCTGTTAAGAGAATTATTGTTTTTTACAGCAATTGTAGTTACTTATTATCATTGAAAAATTTATGTTGTGACAATAGGGACTCGAATTAAAAAGGAGCATTTGCATGGACTGGGTATATATCAGGTGTGGAATGTGCGCCTGTGAATGATAGAGTTATTTAGGTAATATTGGACTACTTTTATGTTCTGTGTGTGAGTTGCTTAGAAAATATTTATATATTTATTTAGGAAATATAGAGAAAGTTGCTTAGGAAATCTTTGCATTTGCCTACTTTTGCGTTCATTATTTTTTGCTCTATTTTTACTAAATTCATATACATTGAAGTGCAGACAACACAATGACAAGTTAAAGAAAGGCATACGAGGGCTGTTCGGAAAGTTCGCGGCCTTGCCTATATGCGGCGCTGCGATCAATTTAATTTTTGGCGGGAATAATTCAGCCATCTTTGCTAAAGATACGATACCAATTTCCGCTTGATTTGTCAAAAAGTTTTGCCACGACAGCTTAGCAGATAGTCAGTGTGCACATGCTTTGTCAAAAATGGAGAAGACGGAGACTCGTGCGGTCATAAAATACCTGACGAAAAAAGGGTTGACCCCATCTCAAATCAAAGCTGACATGGATGAAGTTTTAGGAGAGTCTGCTCCTTCGTACACCACTGTGAAAAAATGGACAGCCCTTTTTAAATCTGGCAGAGAAAGTGTGGAAGATGACCCTCGCAGCGGACGGCCGTCAACTGCTGTCACTGAAGAAAACATCGACAAAGTTCACGATTTGGTATTAGCAGATCGCCGTTTGAAAACGCGTGAGATAGCTGAGACAACAGGCATCTCTGTCGACCGAGTGCACCACATCCTAACCGAAGATTTGGGTATGACGAAGGTCTCAGCAAGGTGGGTGCCGCATCTGCTGACCGCCGAGCAAAAACGTGTTCGCACTTTGATGTCAAAGGAGTGTTTGGACTTCTACCAGAAAAACCCACAGGATTTCTTGCGTCGGTTTGTGACTACTGACGAAACGTGGATCCATTACTACACTCCTGAAACAAAAGAACAGTCGAAGCAATGGAAACACCACAGTTCGCCACCACCAAAGAAGGCAAAGACAGTTCCATCAGCGGGTAAAGTGATGGCCTCGGTTTTTTGGGATGCTAAAGGCATCATCTTTATTGACTACCTAGAAAGAGGAAAGACCATTAATGCTGTCTATTACTGTGAACTTTTGGAAAAACTGAAGAAAGAAATCGAAGAAAAGAGGCCACACTTGAAGAAGAAAAAAGTTCTGTTCCACCACGATAATGCACCTGCACATTCCGCCAGAATCACTGAACAAAAGATAAACGAACTTCGCTTCCAATTAGTTCCACATCCACCGTACTCACCTGATTTGGCCCCCAGTGACTTCCACCTTTTTCCAAACCTAAAAAAATTCTTGGCTGGAAAAAGATTCCACTCAAATGACGAAGTCATCTCTGAACTGAACGAGTATTTTGCACACCTTGACAAATCGACCTATTGTGATGGCATAAAAAAGCTAGAACATCGCTGGAATAAGTGCATTGCTAACAGAGGAGATTACATTGAAAAATAAAAAAAGTTTTAACATTATTTTGTTTGTTTTTCTATGTGAGGCTGCGAACTTTCCGAACAGCCCTCGTATGTCAAAACCACTGCAAGCTGTCAAATTGACTGATGTTTGTTATCTATTTACTAGCAGATGAGCCCAGTGTTGCTCGAGCAAAAAGTAACAATAGTGAAGATTAAAATTATTAGATTATAGCCGATCTTACCCGTTTTCACCAGGTGCAAGAATTAGGTCTCCCTCTTCCAAGATTAATTAGAGAATTTTTATTTATATGGTCTGAAAATATGTTTGATTTTCTGCAAAACGCAAAAAACTGCATCTAAAATAGTACAGTAAAGCCGAGTTCTTTAAGATAATCCTTAACCTCTCCCTCTCCCCCGCGGGATAAAATTTCGAAAAATCCCTTCTTAGTGTATGTTCTCATGACGTACCCTAACTGTGTATCAAATTTCAACTCCTAACCGTTTGGGCTCTGTGCTTAAGCAGAGCCCAAAGAGTTAGGTCTCTAACAGATAAGCCTGCCGTTGCTCAGGCAAAAAGTAACAATAGTGAAGATTAAGATTATTACATTATAGCCAATCTTACCCATTTTCACAGAATGCAAGAATTAGGTCCTCCTGTTTCCAGACTAATTAGAAAATTTTTTGATGGGTCTAAAAATATGTTTGATTTCCCGCAAAAATGCAATCTGTGCCTGTAAATCTTGCATGTTGCTTTCTCTTAACACTTTCATTGTTACTTAATGCTTCCATTGTTAACACTTCCATTGCGGGGGAATTTCGAAAAATCCCTTCTTAGTGTATGTTCTCATGACGTACCCTAACTATGTACCAAATTTCAACCTTCAACTCCTAACTGTTTGGGCTCTGTGCTTATTATTATTATCAACCTACATTGATTATATATATAGATTATATTCTGTTACTTAGAAATCTTACTAGCTTTACAACTCATTTCTATTGTTATTTTAGCTACCCTATTTTAATAGCATGATAAGCAACATCACATTTAATCATTTTCAATGACCCCTCCAGTCTTTGCGAAGGACTGTGAATTTTTATTTAATATTTTTATTACAGTATCGAACAGAAAGGGAAAGAGTCTAGCAGTCAATATAAAAAGAAACGCTTAAAGAAAAGGGAAGAAGGAAAAAAGCTAAGCTATGTTAAAAAGAAATTTTTAGTACAAAAGTCCTGTTTATATGAGCCATCCACATCCACATCAACAGAATCTGCTTTGGACTTGGCAAATGAAAACTCAGTGCTGTCCCAATCACTTCCAGAAAAAATTGTTGAAGAGAGCCAAAAAAATAACAACATCAGTTCATCAAGTACTGAGTAGCAGTAGCAGCCAGCAGATATTAAATGAAATTCCTTCTGATCCTGCATTATGAAATGCTTTATGTATGTCATCTGAAACTTGTCAAATACTGGTGAAGAGGGATCCACATCAAATTAAAGAATTCGAGTTTCTTATTAATAAAGGAAGGTGTAGATTTTCGCCCTCACATTATTTGAAAGTGTTGAGCAATGGTGAAGTTGTTGAGAGAAGTTGGTTTGGTTGATTTGCTCTGTTACAAATGATGCTGTTTTTTCTATTGTTGTATTTTATATGATAATTTGTCTGCTATTAGTGACTGGCTCAAAAAAGACTATTCTGACTGGGGAAATCTTCCAAGAGCCCTCACAATGCACAAAAAGTCTATAAATCACAGAAATGCTTTTAGAGCATGGAAAGAATTGGACATTTGATTAAAACAGAAAAAAACTATTGATGCTAAATATCAAAGAATTATAGATATAGAAATTCAGCATTGGAAAGGAGTTCTAAAGAGAATTATGTCAATAATTTGACTATTGGCCTCACAATGCTCAGCTTTTCGTGGAACAACTGAACATTTGTTTCAGCCTAATAATGGAAACTTCCTAAAGTTGGTAGAATTGCTTTCTGAGTTTGATCCAGTTATATAAGAACATATCAGGAGAGTTCAACGTGAGTCTGATAAATGGTCTGTGAATTATCTAAGCAATAATATACAAGATGAATTGATAAATTTGACAGAAATTGAAATTTTAAGCAAAATTGTCGAAAAAACAAAAATCGCTAAATATTTTTCGATAATCAATGATTGTACCCTAGACATAAGTCATATTGAACAGCTCTCATTACCAGTAAGAGTTGTCGCTTTTAACATCATTGAAAATAAATATGAAATCAAAGAATTCTTCATTGGTTATTTTGAAGCTTGTGATTCAGCTGGAGAGGGTTTGACAGAACTTATTCTGACACATTTGGAAAAGTTAGATTTTGAGTTAAAGTGGCTTAGAGGACAAGGCTATGACAACGGAGCTAATATGAAAGGAGTAAGAAAGGGTGTACAAAATAGAATACTTGATAAATATCCAAGGGCGTTTTATGTGCCCTATGCATGTCATTCTTTAAACCTAGTTGTGAATGATGCAGCGTCATCTTCTACAGAAACAATAACTTTTTTTTCTATTGTACAAGAACTTTACACTTTTTTTCCTGGTTCTACAAAGCATTGAGAAGTGCTAAAAAAATATGTTTCACAATTAACTCTAAAACCATTGAGTGCTACTAGGTGGTCAAGCAGCAATTTCAACTTTGCGAAATCTATGATGCATTATTCCAAATAATATAAGACATCAACAGAGATGCAGAAACTAAAGTCAAAGCAAAAGGGTTAGCAAAAAATATTAAAAATTACAAGTTTATATGCAATATAATTCTTTGACATGATATTTTATTTAAAATAAATTTAGTCTCGAAACTATTGCAATCTGTAACTATAAATTTGTCAGATTGTGTAAGGATGTTATCATACAAAAAGTGAAAAGTTATAGACAATCCGGATATGATCAGATGAAAATTGCTGCTAATGAGATTGCAGAGAATCTTGAATGCCATATAGAATTTCCTGTCAAAACTGAAGTTAGAGCTAGAAGGAAAAAGCATCATTTTGTCTACGAAGAAGCTGTCAATGAACCCTTAACAGAAGAGAGTAAATTTAAAATAAGCTTTTTCAATTATATTCTGGGCATTACTGTTAATTCTCTGAATGAATGATTCACACTTCAGGAAACCTATAGCAAAAAGTTTCAGTTTTTATATGGCATTTTAAAACTCAAGGATTCAGATGAAAAAAACACTAGAAAATTATCGTACCAGTCTCCAGTCAATACTTTCGGTCAAAAATGAATCAGATATAAATGTAAATGATCTTCAAGAAGAATTCCGTGATATATCCCGAATGCTAGCATATTCTATGAAATCATTGAATGTCTTAAATAATTTGTGCCAAAATAACTTAATTACTTTGTATCCGAATACCGTTGTAGCTCTGAGAATTTTATTAACACTCCCTGTCTCTGTAGCTAGTGGGGAAAAAAGTTTTTCCAAATTAAAATTAATAAAACACTACTTAAGAAGTTCAATAAGCCAAACAAAACTTAGAAATCTATCATTAATTTCTATTGAATCTACATTGGCTGCCACTCTAGATTACGATTCCCTAATTAACGAATTTGCTAAAGTTAAAGTTAGAAGAGTAAAACTGTAGTAGATTGTTGTAGTTGATATCAATATTTTATAGTAGTTTATATTTTCAAAATAAAAATAGTATTCATACATTTTGAAAAAAATGACAAAGGTTTTTAAAAAAAAAAAATGACAAAGGTTATTTTAAAGAAAAAAATTTAAGGGGCAGAATTTTGAAAACTTGCATCATACTGGAAAAATCTACCACATGGCCCTGAAGATTACATATGTGTAGTACAAATATGATCAGATTACTTGTATAAGTAACATTTTCTCCCAATATATCTATAATATAAATTTTAATATGTTACCTGTTCACACATATCTTGAGGAATTGAAATAACCTTGTTTCCCAAAAGACATTTTTCCATTACTGAAGATTTATCATCTCTTTCACTCTGCTCTTCCATACTAGAGCTATCTTCTGATGCCAAATCTTCATCCATTATAAAAATCTTTAATGTAAATAATTTTGATAAAATTAGAATCATTAAGTGATTAATTAATCAATACAGTGAAACCTGCTTAACTCAAACTAGGATAACTCAAAGTCATTTACATTCCCAATCATCTAGTATTTACATGTTAAATCAAACTGGTTAACTCAAATGAGTTTTTCATACAGTATTTTCATAAACTCTCCAGAATTTTAATTTTCTGTTAAATAAAATAATTAACGATCATCTATCAAATAAAAATAAACTAATCAGAAACTTTCTATAAAGCAGGGAAACCACATATGACTAAAAATAAACATCGTGTCACATAACAGCAGGCAGAAGGTGATGGGTTCCAGACAGCATGTGTGACACAGATACTGTAATTGCCACTCAAACCTGCTTTTTATTCAAACTTTTATATTTGATTGCTAATGGATTTCTCCAACTAGCCGACATAACAAATAAATGAATTTTTTGATAATTTAAATTTTTAAAAATTATTACAGTTTGATTCTATGTGAAAATTTTAACAATTGCAGCAAAATTTTAAAAATATAACAATCACAAAAAGTGGTATGTTTGTGATAAAACATAAAAAACAAATTGATTCTAGGCTCAAAATATTGCAATTTAAAAATATCCTTACTAAACACTTAGGAATGAATGGTTCAATCATTCGAGAATGCATTTCTCAGTAGCTTATTTAACCATTTGGCTAAGTGTTTTCAAGTTTCTAGACAACACTGAGAAGTTTACATTGACTCAACAATTCTATATAATAAGACCCAGGAAAATATCATATGGATAGCTTATTATGGATTACTAATAAACCCATGCACAAAATTTTGATAAGATGAACCTCCATAACTCAAAACTTTTTAACTCAAAGTCTTAACTTTTTCCCCCAACTGATTCGAGTTAACCAGGTTCCACTGTAGTTATTTATCAATTTTTACACTGTTCCAAGATATAAATCTGAATGATAAAACTCTTTAATAAATTAAAATTTTCTAAACAGAAAATAAATTTTGATTCTACACACTTTAGTTTTATAAATTACCTATTTCAAGGTTTGTTTACAGTCATTACTTAAAATCTAATACCACTTATGAGCATGTTCAACTATGATTTGAAATAACATGACTTTTTTATCTTACAGACACAGTATTTACACTTATAAATAGCAGTTTATCTTATATTTACCTAGTAATCTCTCTTAGTCTTCATTTTATGGACTATCAGTTAGTATGACATACTCTTCCATGTAGTATAGCACCAAAGTCTTACCATATTAAAAAATAATTGATATTATATTCAATTATAAATAAACAAGAACACAATTCATTTTTTTTTCTACTACTTAAACTAACAATTATGTACAGTACATGAAAAGAACACACTTAAAATATCCCAAATTATTCTTTTGCATATTATTTAAGCTTCACCAATTAAAAAAATTAAACCATAGAAAGTTCTTGATACTTGTTTAACGTAAATTATTTTTAAAATAAATTATCTTTCAATTATCTATCTATCTACATATTTTTCATGTGTTGAAAATGGCCAAAATTGGGTTGAAAACATTACAACTGTAGTAAATATAGAGTGATAATAATTAACCCTTACAGGTTTTTTGCATCGTTAATTTATTAAAGAAATGAAAATTAGCAAAACAACACAGTGACAATACTTTACATATTAATCAGATATTCAGTTGGTTTCAAAGTGTCCTCCTTTTGCCTTGATGCAGAGCCCCAAACGCATTTCTAAATTCTCAGCGATGGACCGCAGCTCTTCTGGAGACAGTTTGTCCCACTCCCGGCACAAAAATTTCTTCAGCGACTCCAAACTTTTGTGGTGCTTAGCGCAGGCCCTAGCCTCCAAAAAGAATCACACAACATAGTTCATCGGATTCAGATCAGGTGAGTACAGTGGCCATTCCAGAAACAAGATGAAATCAGGAAAATGAGCCTTGCACCACTTTTGAGTCTTCTTTGCCGTGTGTGCCGGTGCTGAGTCCTGCTGAAACGTCCAAAATGCTGCTGAGCCCATGGAAGTACTACAGCCTTGAGAATGTCATGGCGGTACACGTTTTAATTGATTTTGGCCACTTGATCGATGAAAACAAGGGGTGTTTTGCTGCTTGCACAAATTCCTGCCCCAAATATTGGATTTTGGTGATGTTCGATGATGGCTGATCATCAGGGAGCCTCCGTGGACCAGTTCCTGTCATTTTGATGGTTGTGCGCCTGTTGTGTGCCTGAAAAGCTTCTTGTCTGTGAAAAGAATGCACTCCCATTGTTGACCTGCGGCCCAATGCTTGAGTTGACGGCATCTTTGGAGTCGCATGCACTTGTTTTCATCAGTGAGGAGCTGAACCTTTTGGCACTTGTAGGGCTTGAGTCCGAGTTCCTTTTTCGCCATTAACCGCATCAATTCGCGATTGATTATGATCTCACGAGCAATTTTTCTCATGGAAATCTTCGCATGTCAGTCAACTTGCTTTTTGATGATCTTGCAGTTCCTAGACGTGTTGATGGTGTGCTTTCTTCTACGTCCGGGATGGTCACCATCATGGCCAAGCTCCTTGAATCACTGAACTGCATCTGAGACTGTCATTTTGGGAACACCGAGCAAATGAACAATTTCACATTGATGCTTTCCTTGCCAGAATAGCTCCAAAATTGCACAACGTTTGTTCGACATCCTTAAAAAACTAAAGAACTAACCCTTATTACACCAAAAGCACATCTACATGGGCAGGAAATCACAGAGAATTAAACGACAGTATGTAAATTGGTGATGGTAAAAAAGTTCAGGTGCAACATTGCTACAAACTTTGTATGGGTTAATTATTGTCACCCTGTATATAATCAAGTACATTGATCTATAGTATTTCTGATTCTTTATAATAGATTAAACTTAAATTTTATGACAAATGTTACATAATTTGTGAAGACAATTCAGTAAATTTTATAATTATAACATAGAAAGTTACATACACATACATTTAATACTAAATGTAAAATCATTATACAATGATAGTATCAAATGGTTATATACTAGAAGAATTGAACAACATATGGATATAGAAAACGAATAAAAAAACAATAATAAAGGCAGCAGCCGATGAGTCTCTGGGCACAGTAAAAGTCAATTCCTGTGGAATAAGGAAATTGAAAATATGGAACAATGAAATCAAACAACTAATATTACAAAAAAACACAGCATATAAAAAATTTTTAAGTAGTAAAAAAAATGAAGATGCAATAGAATATAAATGCTGCAAAAAGAGAAATAAGGAAAAGACAACGTCAATCATGGACAAAATTTATTTCACAACTAGAATCAGATCTCTACAAAATAAGACCAAATGCCTTCAAAATATTAAAATTTATGAATCAAAAAATTAAAAAACCCATTAAGATTAATTGTGGTGTGAGAAACAACCAGTTTCTTAATTATTATCAAACACTTTGGTCAGATCCTACATATACTAACAAGATTTTTGAAAGCAACAATCAAAATAGGACTGAATTATCAAAGGAAGAACTGTTTGAAAGTTTAACCAAAACAAAAAATGGAAAAGCATCAGGAAATGATGGCATAAATGGAGAGTTATACAAATATGCTGGTGATAAATTTCACAAGAGATTATTAACATTCTTCAAATTATTGAAGAATGTTATATATGATCAAGCATGTATACCTCTTGAATGGAAAAAAAGTGTTGTACTGCCTATTCATAAAAAAAAAAATAGGGCCTAAACAAAAATTAGCTATAACTACAGAGGCATTAGCCTGCCAAATACCTGTTATAAAATCTATGCTAGAATTCTAAATGAACAATTAAAACAAGAAGGTAAAAAATTTCTTTTGGAATATCAAAACAGATTCCAAAAAGGCAGATCTTGTATAGACTCGGCTTTCTCCATTAAATTACTACTAGAGAAACAAAGATAATTTAATCTGAATACACATTTAGCTTTCATAGATTATACCACAGCTTTTGATATGATAAAAAGACCCACACTTTTTGACATCCTACAAAACAGAAACATACCAAATATTTTACTTTAAAATATATGTAATATTTATGAAAATAATACCATACAATTTAAGTTCAACAATGCCACTTCAGAATATAGAAGAATAAATCAAGGAGTAAGACAAGGATGTCCATTGTCACTAACACTTTTTAACATCTATATAGATGACATAATACAACAATGGCAGGAAGAATATACATTAGGAATTCAACTTCCAAACAACATAAAATTCAATACCATGCTATTTGCTGATGATCAGGTGGTAATTGCTAACTCTGAAGATAATTTACAAAAAGGTTTATTTACCTTAAATAAAATTTCAAAAGAATATGACATGAAAATTTCAACCGTTAAAACCAAAGTAATGGCATTTAGAGGCACAGAGCCAATACATGGCAAAATCGTAATTGATAATACAATTTTAGAACAAGTTTTTAATAATTTTCTTTATCTAGGATGCAATATTTCCTATGAAGTGAGAATGACATAAATAATAAGCTCACAAAATTTTTTAAATATTAGGAATAGTAAATAACATTTTAAAATCACACCCTGTACAAAAACATTCCAGACTAAAATTATATAAAACTCTAGCTCTTCCGACTCTTCTGTACGGAAGTGAAATCTGGGTTCCAAAGAAGAAAGATATCAAAAGAATACAGGCACCTGAAATGAGGTTTATGTGCCGAACTGCTGGATATACACTCCTGGATCGTCGTCAAAATGAGGATATTTTGGAGGAACTCCGCATGCAGCCATTAATTGAAAAACTCTCCACATATAGAGAAAAATGGCTTCAACATGTATCTCAAATGTTGCTGGGTAGGATGATGATGACCTGGATGATGATCAACCACGAGGATGATGATGACCTGAACATCCACAAAAACGACTCCTAGACCCTGTCTAGCTGAGACCAAAATGAGTCAATATGGCCTAAATTCGTAAATGGTGTATGATGATGATGATGATGATGATGATGATGAACCCAAGTTTTAATAGCCAAATAACTAAATGCTGAATTTTACCATGCTAGAGTAAGCTCCCCATACTGGGGTAATGGTTGAGTCAGCCGAGAGCAAAAAAGAGCTATGGATGTTAAGATGCCTTCAGCTGGCATGGTAATTGACTGGTATGGTATAATTCAAACAGATTTTGGAAACAAGAGAGAGTAGTATGGGTAGCATAACTGATAATGAATCTGCATAAAAAGCAGAATTCTCATCCAGATTGCTCTCTTATTTCAAAATTAGAAATTTTTCCACCAAGCCCAAACATTCTTCAATCTCTACTTTCTCATAGAAAGTAGAGATTGAAGAATTGGAAAGCATACAGATTTCAAGGAATTCAAGAAAAGTAGCTAATATTTCTACAAATTAAGTAGCCTATACTGCCCGTCATAGTTAGTAAGAAGCATAGTTAACGCATAATAATACATTTTAAACAACAGGCTCATTAGATTGTTACTTCCGATTGGATAATAGAACATGTGGTCTGTAAGAGAATGTAATAGAACACTGTAATAGAACACTGTAAAAAGTTTTTTAATTGTTGTAGAAGCAACACAATGGCAGCTATCTTTTTTAAAGTTTAAATTTTCAGTTTAATGTTGTAAGTTTAAAATATGCCATTTGCCAAAATATTTAAAAATGCAACTTAAGAGAAATTCCATTGTCAAGCATGAACAAAATGAGGTCACTAATGTCACTGCAACTTGAGTGCAATCAACAATCTGAAATCGATAAAACATTTATTCTATAGCTAATATTTCTGCAGAATAAGTAGTCTATACTTTTCAAAAGTCAGAACATAAAGCGAATATAACCAAAATTTCATCTGGATTGAACAAAAAATGCAGGAATTATAAGGAATTCATACACACACAGCTTTTAAATTTAATAATTTAGAATATTAATAATATAACTGCTTATATTACTACAAAATGGCAGCCTAATCACCAATCTTTAGAACAAATAATTTTGTTTCTTTATTTAAAATCTAGCCCAGTATTGCCAGATGTACGGGAATTCTTATAAACCCAAAATTCAAATGTGTACATACATAAAGGTACAGACAGCACCAGACAAAATATCTTCAAGCTTGGGACTGGAAAAGACTCAGATTTCTGGATTTTCTAGTTTTCTGGACACAAGCTAAATATATACTTAAANATAAAATAAATTTTTTTAAAAATATTTACAGTATTTTTTATTATTATTTAAAACTTTATCCTTCCAATAAAACCGTCATATACAACGTATATATGATCTGTGTATATATATAATTTTTCTTTCGGTCCGTAATTAATTCAGGAATATTCTGATTATATTTTCCTTATCTCGACTGAATAAAAGCTTGATTAAATCCAATATATTGTTTTTAATTAATTCAGTTCGGCTCGTTAACGTTGTGTTTATCGCTCTCCGTATCTTTAGGAAATTTAGATTCCGATTGGTCGGTCTGGGTGGACGATGTTAACATCGGAAATGACGTCAATCGTATCGATTCTAGAGCTGTTCTTAAACCATTTGTTGTTGTTAGATCCAATTTCAAAGGTTCTTCTTGCAAAATAGTGTTCCATTCTGAACGTATATTGTGTTCTACTAGATCTGCTCCAGCTTTTTCATCCTCTATTGTCATTCTTATTGGTATTGCTTTGTTAATACACTAAAAATATAATAAAACTGTTGGAAATTTTGAATATAAAAATGTAATAATGTATTAATTTTGTAATACTTATTTTAAACACTATTTATAGAATTGAATAGAAAAAATTTCTCATGAGTATTTGATTGCAATTATGTTATTTAACAAAAGAATTAAAGAAATGATTAGTGCTTTAGGGTAAATTATATCTAATCTGCAATCGGCATGGTAGATTGGTACCATGTACAATATAAGCAAAATATGTTTAGTTTTACCTGAGACATTGATTGTCTTGTCTTAATAAAATATCCTAACCCAAAGTTTGCTTTCTTATTTCTATTTAATCTATATATATAATCGAGACGGGTTGATAATAATAATAATNTTGCAATTTTTATAATTACTCATATTATAGTAATTTCCAACACTAAATTAAAAGTTTTTTTTCAACTCACTTTAATTGATGTTTGTTTTTTTAAGATAGAAATTCTAGGAGAATTTTCTCCTTTGTTCAAAGAGTAATCTTTAAAAATTATAATTGACTTTCTTATCTTATTTTCTTTTGTTTTTATAATAATAATAATAATAATAATAATAATAATAATCAGTGCAGAGCCCAAACAGTTAGGAGTTGAAAGTTGAAATTTGGTACACAGTTAGGATATGTCACAAGAACGCACACTAAGAAGGGATTTTTCAAAATTCCTCCCCACGGGGGAGAGGGACAGGATTAACACTTCCATTGTTGATGGAAGTGTTAATCCTGTCCCTCTCCCCCGTAACAATGGAAGTGTCAACAATGGAATTGTTAAGAGAAAGCGACATGCAAAACGCAGATGCAGTTTTTTGTTTTCGCAGGAAATCAAACATATTTTTAGACCCATCTAAAAATTTTCTAATTAGTCTGGAAACAGGGGGACCCAATTCTTGCATTCTGTGAAAATGGGTAAGGTTGACTATAACATAATATTCTTAATCCTCACTATCATTACTTTTGCCCGAGCATCGCCAGGCCTACCTGCTAGTATTTTTATAATTTTCTAACATGAAATTAAATTAAATGGATATGGTGCAAAGTCATGAAATAGTACAAGATAGAGAATTGGAAAGGTATAAGTTGAAAGCAATAGCAATAAGATTGTGATGTCAATAGTTCTTTTCTTCTTGTACCCCATAGTCATGTGGATCATTGAAGCCAATGGTGAATGCTGTTTCTTGCCCATTCTCTCTTGAGCCATGTGGGCTGGCTACAGTTTGTATGTCTAGTCCAGTCTGGATGTTTTTCTTTGATATTTTTATCACTACCTTTCATCCTACATTGCTATTTTTATGATGTCCACAACTAATATCTCTCTATTAAGGATGTTCCTGATCTTACTGTTGTTCACCATACCTTTCCAGTTCATTTTAAGTATGTTTTGGTAATATCTCATCTCATCTCAAAAGTTTCTAGCCTCCTAACATCTACCTTCTTCAGAGTCCATGATTCACATGTATAGAGTAATGTAGATATAACACACACATCTAATACTCAAAGTTTGGCTATTGTGCTGATATTCTCATTTTTCCGTATTGTTATCAGATGCTGAAGGCACTACTTCCCAATTCTTCTTATTTCTTTGCTGCAGTCATTATTTGCAGTTATAAATAGACAATCCACACATTCTAGGTTTTCACCCTTTATGGACATTTGTACTTTGTTGTCAGTGCACTGACTGGCCTTGGCATACAACTAAACATTAATTTCATTAGTGCAAATATTTAATTTTAAAATTAAATACTGAAAACACCAAAGAATATTTTAAAATACTGCTTACAGTGAAAAATCCATTCTGTAAAATAAAATTCTGTATGATTTTTTCAACCGTATTAAACTAAAATAATGCAGTGTATCATGTAAATCACAGGTGAGATATAAGCTATAAGCAAGCAAAGATGTAATTTGTGTGTTGTTATATCTACACTACAGTTGTTTATTGTATATGCAAATCTGGCATGTATCTATTTAAGTACAAGAATTTTATACAAATACATAAAAAAATTCTTGTATTTTGCAAACAAAACAAAAACTGAAAGAATAAAATTTTAATTTATTCACTACAGCCATTAAAAGCTTGTATGGGGCCTGAGAGTAGAGCAGTCCCTTTTTATTTCTTAGCAGGTGTCTTTTCCAATTTTTTTGAACAAATGAAATATGTAGAATGTTTCTTTATTAATAAAAAGCAGTATTAAAGATTTTATTTTCTGTTAGTTATATAACATTGATATTATAAGGGTTGGAACCACTGTAAGTACCTAAGTTTTCTCTGGACCTGGAAAAAAATATCCAGCTCCTCCCTCTTAATGGCCCTGCTATCTACTTCCCAATTATAACAGAACTAATCTGTAAGCAATAATCTGTTAATGAATAGTAAAATGTAATAAAAATCTATAACAATAAAAATAATTATGTAAGTTTCACAAACCTTTTTTACATATTTTCTAGTAGTTTCTTGAGAGAACAAATGTTTTTGGCCATGTTTAATGGCCTTCTTCAAAAGGTTTGTTCAAACAGAAATTCCTGACACATGCGCAATGTCATTTTACAATGCAAAGAATAATGTGCATGCCGGTTGTAAATCAGTTAGAGTTACAAACTAGGAACTTGGGTAGGAGTAACGTAAGTAACATAAATTAAGAAAGAACAGGTACAGATAACTTAGCTCTATTGGAGACATGTATGATCATACATTCAAAAAAAAGAAAAAAGAAAAAAAGTCAACAGGTTGCGCACCACATATCAGAATAAACAGACTAACATGGCAGAATTTCAGATGAGTTTCAGTGAGTGTGAATTCTTTTGCTGTTAAAATAGTGTAAATTTGTAAAAATATTTGCAAGAACTTTGTTTCATCATAATTTCACAATTTCTACGAAATTCCCGGACAAAATTAACCACTCTGATATGCAAGGTGCATCTGAAAAGTTTAGTGACTGGTCCCATAGTTGAATAACCATGCTGGTTAGGATGTTGCGCTCACGCAGACATAGTGAGAGACTTGCCAACTAGTGCCCCTAGCGTCGCAATCACGACAGTTAAACGGAAGTGCGCACAATAAACAATGCAACACAATCAGTGTGAGGAGTGTCACTGCAAAATGGAGCAATGTGAACATCAAGTTTTGATTCAAATTAGACAAAACAGCAACGGAGACATATGGAATGTTAGTGAAAGTGTATGGTGTGGAAGCAGTGAGTAAAAAGTGTGTTAATGGCCTTCTACAGGTTCTATAGCATTGTCAGTTAACAAAAATTCAAAAGGTGTTCTTCGAAAACTTTCTGTAAACAATAACACCTTCGAATTTTTGTTAACTGACAATGCTGTAGATAGTGTTACCATCAATGCCTGTCTTTGAGAATGATAGCAGAAGATTTGAAGATAAGCAAGGACAGTGTGAGCCCTTGACATGTGCCAATCATCCGCAAGCATCTGTTGCACTTGTTCAATGTTGTCTGGAGTTGTGCTTGTTGACGGTCGACCAGAACACAGCTCATTGTCAACATCTTCCTTACCGTCTCTGAAGCATTTAAACCATTCAAAAACACACTTTTTACTCACTGCTTCCACACCATACACTTTCACTAACATTCCATATGTCTCCGTTGCCGTTTTGTCTAATTTGAAGCAAAAGTTGATGTTCACGCATTGCTCCATTTTGCAGTGACACTCCTCACACTGACTGTGTTGCATTATTTGTTGTGCACACTTCCATTTAACTGTCGTGATTTTGACACTAGGGGCCACTAGTTGGCAAGTCTCTCACTATGTCTGTGTAAGCACAACATCCTAACCAGCACAGTTATTCAACTATGGGACCATTCACTGAACTTTTCAGACGCACCTTGTATTATTCCACACTTAAACAGCAAATATCATCTCTTCCTCATTTTGTTTGATTTGAAAAATTATTTAGAATTTGGTTTTGTTAATAAATTTAACTTTATTTAGTAAATTAATTCAAAATACTGTATTATATTTTAGAGATTTCAATCATCTGTTAAGCCTTAACTCCCTAAATTATACAACCTTGGCCTTCAACCTGAAACTCATTAATATGAACTTTTGATATAGCAAACTAACTACTTTCCTTAGCAATTAGTATTAAAATGTGAGTTAACTGTAATGGTACAGATATGTACTGAGAAGGTACCAAGTGCTAAAGTAAAATATAGTGGATAACAGATCAACAGGAAGGCATCCAAAAATATGGAATATATATATATATATATATATATATATATATCAAGACTTAGAGCAATTAAGACAGACAAACTAAAAAAAAAAAAAAAAAACGGAGGGCAAGTAATGACAGCAAAAGATCTCAACAACAATCTGTGTAGCTGTATAATAATGATGATGAATAATATACATATATAATGGAATCCAGTTTTAAAATGTAATACTTGTTGTAAATAAAAGCATCAAAAGTTTAATTGCAGTCTTAAGTCTTCACCTATTTTAATATCAGAACTGGAACATCTAAAACACCAAAGTACTCAGTTTACAAATTTAAAGTATTTAATTAAATTATTTCTGATCCAAACAATTAATTATTCATTTTTACATTAATGTTACATTTTAAAACTTACTGATACAAAGCATATTTCAAAAGTAATGAGACTAATGCTATCACTATTAAAATTGTATGAATTAGAAATCATTGCATTTTTTCAATAATGTGAAATTTTAACTATTATATTTAGCCTAATTTATGCAGACCTAACTCTGTTCAGTTGACAGCTTATTGTTGCCATTTCAAAACAGTTCATATCTATCCACAATGGATTCATTATCCAACAAAAATTCCTGTAAATTATTTTATTTATTTCAAAAACTCTTTGATGAAATATTTAACATGCTCAAAGAATCTTTTTAACAATGATGCTCTCTACTATGCTCAAATTTTTACATGGAACTTTGAGGAGAGTAAGAATCAGAAAAAAATTAAAATACTTTGAAAAACTTATTTTTAAGAAATAAAATATTTATTCAATGTAATGCTTTCAGGCATTCTTGTGCTGATTTTCAAGATAAAATATATAAAGTTAACATATAACATCAATGCATAAGAAAAATACATTTCTATTATTAGGGTCATACTACAGTAGAACTCCACTTATGCAAATGCCAATCATTCAAATCTTCAGTTATCTAAACTGAGCTTTTTTTTTCCAAACAAAGAACGTTCCTGACAGGTGCACCAGGCTATGGAAATGATTGATTAGAATTCCTATGTCACAGAATCCATAAACAAAGGATGCCAAACAAAACAGCTGCTCATCTGTAAAGAAAGTGTAGCTAAACAAAGAAGTCTTGTGTTTGAAAGTTTCTAGAAGAAATCAGAAGTGTACAACCAGGGCCAGCCTGGGGAGGTGCAAACGGTGAGAGCACACAAAACCCCACATTTCTGAAGACCCCGCACCGCTGACTGATTTTGCAAAATCAAAATGGTTTCATTTTCTTTTTTCTTGTTTTAATCTGAATATACATACATTTGAATATTATCATGCAATTAGCAAACATTTTACGTCAACCAATACAAGGCAAGGTTGGGTGCTTCGAGTCAATCACTACGTATGCAGATTGTAATTTGAAAATCACTTGCGCTTGCAAAGAGTAATTGTTAGCTATCAGACAGGACGCCCTTTGGATCCACATCGCGAAGATATGTGTAAACACAACACTGAGATTATTTGTATATCAACCAACGTTGTAAAGGAATTTTGCATATTTTTCCAATTTTAGGGCCCTCCTTTCCAAATTTTTAGTACAGTAATATCAATTTAAAATAATTTAGAGAAACGAATTAGAACAAAAAAATTATCAATTAATTGTTATAAATTTCACAACATGCAAAAGAAAAGATGAGGAGGATGGCCATCATTTCCCCCTTTTTCGATGGTGTTATATGACTGATGATATGCTATCCATGTCACATGGAAGCATATCATTCTTCATTGACAAGAGAGAAGAAGGATCACTGGATGACCAATCATGCTTTTTACAAATTACTTCACCTTCCTCCAGAACAAACGAATAACTGGTCAAAAACAAAGAATAAAATACAAAGAAATGATGAAATTCAGAGATTGGCAGACTGATTTATTTAATGAAATCAAAATTTATCACTGAGTTTTGCCTTCCAGAATCACAATACAGTAGAGCGTTGATTATCCGAATAAATTGGGGACTGGGATTGTTCAGAAGATCGATGTTTTGGATAACCGATTATGTACGAAAAAATATATTAATTTATCCCATCTAGACATTTTTCTCCATTGTGTGTCGCTTTGCGTTGAATTTTCATCGATGTTAAGCCTAACGAAGACTATTGTATCGTTAAAAATTATTTTTTTATTTTGTATGAACAAAATAAATATATTGAAAAATATAAAAACAATAAAAAAATTATACTTCAGAAGTTAATTTAGTATCAAAGACGTAAAATATTTGAGTAGCCCAAGACATAGCCAAAGATTGCAGTGCCACAGCACTGGCAAAAATTTAAATTTGCCGACTGGAATTGTTTCAGATGATTGACGCTTCGGATGATTGACTTTCAGATAATCGACGCTCTACTGTATTACAATATTTATTTAACAATAATTTATTTGAATTGTATCCAAATTTTGTTACTGTTCTGTAAATTATATTAACCTTACTAACTACTGTTGCATCTACAGAAAGATCTTTCTCAAGATTGAAAATAATAAAAAATTACTTGAGATCTAGCATCAGTCAAGAACAATTTACCTCCTTAACCATTTTATCTATCAAATCCAAATTAGCCAAAAAACTAAATTATGATGATATCAATGAATTTGCTATAAAACATAAAAGAAAATGAAACAAAAATTACATATTGTAACCTTATTGTAGTAATTTGCATACCAAATTGTATTTTATAAGTATATAAAACAATTATTCTTGTTTTATTTATTAAAGATTTTTTGTGTAATTGAAATCTTAATTTTATTAAAATAATTTAATTATTTATCATTTTCATGTACTCCTTACTATATCAATTTGTGCAATGTAATAAATAGCAAATTGCAATAAATTATTATTTTGTCATACAAAATTTGTTTTAAGATCCTGCAAGTTAACTTTGCACCGAGCCCCGCTTTTGTTCAGGCTGGCCCTGCATACAACAGAAAGTGAGAAAAAGAAAAGGAATGATAATGCTGGCCAGACAGACTTGACAAAAGATGTTTTGCAGAACAACAATGAGATCATTATGACAGAGACACTTGGTGGTCATAGAAGAATGGAAAGCATTTATTCAAATAATTTCCGGTTTCAATTAGTTCAAATAATTGGAGTTCTACTGTACATTCTGGAAATGAGTATAAGTGTATTTATAAATACTAAATTCAATAAATCTTTTCAATCCTAAAAGCAGTTTTTTTAAAAGTTTTCTAATTATTAATAATATAAGGAGAGGAAAAAAAAACCTTAAGAAAAAGCTATGTTCTTGCTTACCATCAATTTCAAACATTGATGAAAATTATCAATAAAATAATTTTTTAGCAATATTATAGAAACTATCAGTCATAAGTAACCTACAGCCACAAGGTCTTATATTTGGCCTCTACAGAACAAGAATATAATACAATAGAAAACAAAGAATCTAGTGCCATTATGCAACCCTAATTAAGCTGATATTCATGAAGAACATTCAAACTAAATTTGACCAGTGAAAAGTTGAAAATAAATTATATATTATTAGTTTGCATATCATTAGCATTTTAGTAATGAATGTACTGATGGTTATGGAGTATGTTGGTACTTAGCAGGCTTAAAAGCCTGCAATTCCATAAGAAAAAAATCCAGCAATAAGTTGCTTAACTTTCCTGAAACCATTTAAAACTGTGTGGGTACCATCTGTTATGATATTTTATTATTAAACTTTTTATATTTTTAATTATTATAAAATGACAAAAAGTTTCATTTTGAGGGTAGGAATGGGTTTTATAAAAAATTGTAAATGCTAATAATGAGTAAAATTGTCATTAAATCCAACCCTACTGGAGATACAATACACAACTCCCTTTATCTCCCCACTCCATTGACCTTTAACCACCAAACTTTAAAAGCATCAATCCCCCTAATACTCTAACCTCCCTGCAAAATTTCAGAAATTTTTGACAAAAAGCACAGGAATTAAGTTTCAAAGAGGGTGAACAAAATTATGCCCCCTCCACATACACACACCCATACATAAAGAAAAACCCCCAAATTTTTTTTGAATTTCTTGATGTTTCAATGTTCTGAGTCCAAAAGTGTAAAAATCTTCAGGGGTCATTTATGCCCAATCACCATGCTTTCCCTCTGTTATATATAACAGAACTGGGAGAGTAAAATGCAGTCAAAGCATAAAATAAGCTTATGAACAAAGAATACAATTTCAAAGTAGCAATAGTATGTTAAATTTCAAGGCTGTCATAATTAAATCACATATCTGTGTTAAGTAACAACAGCTGTTAAAAATATGTAAAAACTATGTTCAACCCAATATCTACTTTACTTATTAATCATGACATCCAAGATGTGTGTGGAAGCAACAAAGTCTAACAAGTAGGAGGAAGACTGTACAGTAGAGCATCAATTATCCAAATGAACAATAAACTGAAATATTGGTTACCCGAAAGCGTTCCAGTCAACAAATTCAAATTTCCACTAGTGCCGTGGCACTGCAGCATTTCCTCCCTCCCTGCCAACCAGCCTATGTGACCAACCTTTGTTACTTGTGACAGATCATGCTGTAGTTGTTGTACTGTTTGCAATGGCAACTAAACGTAAACATGTTGTTCTCAGTGTTTCTGATAAACTTAAAATAATAGACCTGTTGAAGAGTGGTGTTAGTGGATCAAGCTTAGCTCTGGAATATGGAGTTGAAAATGCCACAATATCAGATATTAAAAAGAAGTGATGCCATTAAAAAATTTGCGAGTATACTTGACAGTGAAGACGGAAGCTTGCACAGAAAAATGATGAAAATGGCAGAAAACCAAGATTTAGACACTGCAGTTTAAACATGGTTCATGCAGGTATATAGCCAAGGACAACCAATAAGTGGTCCCTTTGATTTGTGAAAAAGTTCTTGAAATGAACAAGAAACTAGGGGTAATGCTGATTTTAAAGCAACTACTGGCTGACTTATGCATTTCAAATCTAGGCATGGATTTAGGGAATTAGGATGAAAAACTGCTGGCTGATACTGATACTGAACATTTGAAAGTGTCTTTTAAAAACATGATTGATAAGGAGGGCTACAAAAAACCAATGTCTACAATGCAGACGAAACTGGTTTGTACTGGAAGAAAATGCTAACAAAAACCCTAGTTTCTAAGAATGAAATGTCAGCACCTTGTTTTAAGGCAAGCAAATCATGCATCACTGCTATGGTATGCAGAAATGTTATTGGAATGCACAGGCTACCTTTGCTAATTGTAAGGAAGTCTAAAAATCTGCGGTGCTTTAAGGGTATAAAAAAATTGCTGGTCACCTACAAGAATCAAAAGAATTCATGGATGGATACAACATTTTTAAAGAATGGTAGACACTGCATTTATCCCTGAAGTCAAAAAGCATCAGCTTACAACTGGGAATTCTGGAAATGTTTTATTGTTGACTGATAATTCCCCAAGTCATCTCTCAAACGTTTCACTGGAAAGAGAAGATGGAAAGTTTAAATTTGTTTTCTTGTCTCCCAATGTTACTTCAATCTTCCAACCAATACACCAGGTCATTGAAAGCTTCAAACATTATTACAGAAAGGCATTGCTGCATATGATAATGATTGGGAAAAAATATGAAAAAAACAATTCAACATGTGTACACTTAAATTAACTTGAAGGATGCTGTGTACATGGCAGCAGAAGCTTGGGCTACTGTCAAGCACACTACACTAACAGCAGCTTGGAATAAGCTCCTACCATCAAATGAGTCTATTACTGCACCTGAAGAGCCACCAAACAGGCAATTTGTATCACAACTGCTTGGGCTGATTAAAGAATGTTCAGGATTTGAAGAATGTGATGAGGAAAACATTCAAGACTGGTTTGAATGTGATGTCAATCACTCTGGCTATCAAGTATTGTCAGATAATGAAATCATTGCCAGTGTCATTGATGACCAAGACCCTTGCGATGACGAGGATGAGCCTAGTGATGACAACCATGCTGAAAAAGGACCATCCAGTGAGGAAGCTTTTCACTATCTTGAGATGGCTATGAAGTGGTTATAACAGGAAGAAGAATGTATTGCTGTCCAATTGCCATCTTTAAAACGTGTGCGAGATTTAGCGGCAAAAAACAAGTCTCAATTTAAAATATAAACCAATCATGTTAAAGTAATAGCATCAGTGTTTTGGTTTGTTTTGAAATTCTTTAACTAATTAAAATATATGAATAATCAGAAATGAATAGTCCATATCATGACAGTATCTGAAATAAAACGATTGCCTTAAACATTGCCTTTAATCCTAAATTTTCACTAATTTCTCTCCAAGACTTGTTCTTAGTCTTTTCAATGATAATCTATTGAACTGATATTCTGTAAAGAATCATATTGGTAAATTAGTTTGATGAAACAAGCTACCAAAGCATTAGTTCAACAGACCACCATCTTTCTACATCACTGTATTCAATACCTCTCATTGTGTGGCACTTACAATCAGTGTGAAGAAAACAAACCATTAATAGTTTATCATCAATTGTGGTTGCACTCAGACACAGTTTGAAGGGGTTCACCAAAGAACAGTGAGTTGGTTGTGGATTACTGGTGCAGCTGTAGAGCAACCATATAAGCATAGCTTTAGACAAACATTTTTGATATTGAATTGCTTTTTCCTGTAATCCTGCGGATACAGGTGTTTAATAGCTCTTTCAGTAAATCAACAATCCACAACTTTAGAATTTAGCCTTTATTAACCTTTAAGTGTAGATTAACAAAAAAGCACACTATCAAAGAAAATAAAGGTTAAATTCTTAAGTTGTGGACTTTTTATTCACCAAAAAAGCCATTAAACACCCATACCTACAAGATTACAGGAAAAAACATTTCAACATATTTATAATCGGTGTTTCCAAAAACAAAAGATATTTTTTATATCAATACAATCTCTTAAACTAATCATATATCATCGATTTGAATTTAAAATAGGATATGATATTGAACAACTATTTCATGAAAATTGAAGCAAAATATAAATAAAAAATTATATATAAATTAGTAAATTTAATTACAGACAAAGAAAAAAGACTTTCAACAAAATGTTAAATTTTTACTTTCAACAGTAGCATTCCAATATTTTCCTTTGGGTAAAATATATATTGTACAGTACTTATTTTATTATTTTCAATATTTAATGTCCTTGTCTTTATTCATTTTTCAAATATAATTAGAAAATTACATTTATTAATTTTTAATTTCACAAGTAATCCTTTATCTGGAACCAATTTTACTCAAAAATCTTCATAAAATCAACAATTACATTTGGCATTGTATATAAACTGTTATATAAGATTACATATAAATAAAAATAACCCGAAATATAATTCTCATATATAAATACTAATATGTATGTATGTATGTATGTATGTATGTATATATATATATCCAATCAAAGGAAAATCTGATTTACATACTAACATTCTGAATTTGGCTTATTATATGTTATATTATATATGTTTGAACATTTATTATACATATAATAACCATAACTTATATGTATTAACATTTATTATACATACCAGAAACATTTCATACAGCGAAATAAATTATAAAAATGCTGGGCCAGACCAGAAGCAACATTTGGCCCTGCATCACGTTAAATCATTTAAGTATACACAACAAAGATAAGTAACATGCTCATTATATTCTCAGATCAACCAATCAAAACATCCATCATCATCATCATGCCTACAATTTTTATATAAAAGTCATTTACTCTAATGGGTTTCTAAAATTATGCATTTCTCATATAATTAGAGCATAGTGTTAACAAACTTGGAAGGCACTGGCCTTTCTGGCATTTGCCAGAACTTCCAAATAATCAGTCTGGCCATTTACAAATGTTGATGATGTATATGGTTAGTCCTTTAAAGAACATATATAGATTATAATCATAGAAAACCAAACTATTGAGAACTATAGATATAACAATTAGATAAATGTTTAATATAGGACTATAGATATAGAATATAGAACTAAACACATATAAAAGTACAGAAATATATGTACTGTACATGATATAAATATTTTCAAGAACCTAATCAAAACACGAGTATGACTGATCATTTTATGTTAAAATAACACAAGACAGAATGAACATATGTAGTACAAAAAGCATCTTAAAACACAACTAATTTGCATATTTTAGTATGTCTGAGCTGAAATATAATAAAAACATTTTTAAAATTTGTATATTTCACCATCGATAGAGTACAATCTGAAATAATTCCTATAGAAATTTTATATTTTATAAATTACACGTTTAATTTTTTTAATATTTTAAAATAAATAATAAACATTTAATAATTTAAATGTAAAAAAAATCAATATTTACCAATCATCTATATCTAATGATAAATGTTTAAAAATCAAACAAACGCCGAATTTCCGAGAAGAATATTACAAATAATATTCTTTCGTTAAAATTTAATATTTTTAACATTTTAAAATTAAAAAATAACTATAAATTTCCTTTTACAACTCGAATCTACAATTTTTCTTACGGAATAATAAGAAACCATGCCAAGCGACATATTTAACAAAAACATTTTTATATTTTTCGAATTATCTTTCTTTTTTATTATATATTAATACATTTAGTTTCATACAAATAAATATAATTAATTCTAATTCAATAAATTTTTAAGTTGCAAAATTATCAAAATTTCATCGAACATTAATTTAATGGCGGATAAATTTTCGTTTTTATTTATTTTTGATGTATTTAATACATAACGTGTTTTTATAATTCTTTGTGACATCTTTATTTTAAATTATGATTTCACTGTAAAATTAATAATGCAGTTATTCCGTTTTTTTTTTTTTTTGTCATATAACATACAGTATTTGGAAAACTTATTCTAATAAAATGGCCTTATGTCCACGTTAGCGTAAAAAAATTTAAACAGAATAACAGTTTTGTAAAATTTATATTTCTGTCTTGAAACCAATAATTAAATTCGTAAATTAGTCATTATTTATGCCAAAAAAAAACCCGCCGCTTAGGATGATCCTGGTTCGATTTCGGGTCGAAATCTCGAAAATTTTGAATGGGTGTTTTGAATCGTATACGTTTATCATTACACGCTTGACCCTACTGCCGGTCAGATCCAGTTAAGCAGAAAAAATACAGGCCCAGAATGTACTGGTGCCTCGTTTCAATAAATCAGAAATTAAATGCAAATGCTCCGCATGCCGCTCTGGAGATCCGGATTCGAGTTCGCGTTAGTTCAACATTTTCATGGAATGGTTAACTTAATCCGAATATGTAGGGCCCCTCCCTTCTCTCATTATCCGGACGTCTCCATTGTGGGCTTGGCCAAATAATAATGGGTATAAAAAAACGTCTTAGTGTTTGCGAGGTGGAATTAAAATAATTTTTAAAAAATTCGAGATTTGTTTGCTAAGGAAGCTTTTATTCTTCTATAAGTAAGATAAATATATTTCTTATGGTACGGTTGTTTCTACATTACTTTAAAATTAATTCTTCAAAAAATCATCTTAAAGAATTTGAAAACTTAACAGTTAATACAGAATTCCACCATCGTTTTTTAAATCTGTAACCTCATTTCAACACAGACAACTACTAAGGATTATACTGTATATGTTAGTTTTTAATTATACTATGCATTTCAGTTGTAAGATTTTTGATGTTACTTGGGTTCATCAGGTGTTACATTTCTACACTCGGTAAACATAGTTATATAAACGATTATCTAACTATGGCCGCGTTTCTTTATGCAGCGCTCGAGAAGCGCTTTACAGCGAACCCTCTGAAACCCGTTTCTAAATGCAGCGCTGCAATGTAGCGAACCGTTTCTAAACGTTTGCTGCAAGAGGTCGCTGCAGCGAAGATAAAGCAGCTTTTACGTCCGCTACACGTGTAAAGCAAAATGGACGCTTGTGTGTATAATACGATATTATGCTATAAAAATAAAAAAGTCGAAGTGACTGTTGATAAAAATATTATGGAAAGATTAAGAAGGATTAAATTTTATGAAATGACTCTGAAAGTTATCTAAAGAATAAGAAAATACTATATTTTAAATATAATTATATATCTTTTATCTTTACTTTGTTCACATTTATGGAAAGATAAATGCTCGATTCTTTATATCTCTTTATTTAAATATTGTAGTTCTTTAACTAAGCACTATTTTCGGCTGTAACTGGAATTAAAGGATAGATTATAAACGTCCATGTTTCGCTCGAGCGGAAAGCGTTTCTAAACTATGATGCAGCGACGTGTAGCGATAGCTGCTCGTGACGTCATTTACGCTGCACTCTCGCTGCATAAAGAAACGCAGCCTATATAAAGCTGAAAAACCGGATTCTTTCTTTCTGTCACTGTATAACTAGACACGTAGTGATTTTTGAAACTAAATACAGTATTTCTTTTTCTATACTTTCACGTATTTTTAACACATTTTTTCTGGGAGTTCGGTCGTGGGTTCGCGCCTCGCTCGGACGAGCTGGTCACGTGGAGTTTTCCGGGGGTTAACGCCTAAATAGGGGCCAGTTTCCCATAAAAAGACCTCCCGGAAGGCATCCCACCTAGGCAGATCGCCCAAGTGTTGCCATAACTTAAGATGACAACAACCAGTGGCGTAGCGTAGTGGGGTGGCCCGCCCCGGGCGGCACTTTTAGGGAGCAGCAAAATCTCACAATAAATAATAATAATATCTTTTAAAAATTCGAACCATTTCATTTCATATTTTTGTCGCACCTACGATTCGAACCGATTGAAATGAACATGGAATTTTTCATTACTTATTCTGTGACGAAACTGAATTTTAGTCTTTTAAATTGAGATACCTAAATAAGGGGACGGCAAAATTTTCCTCCGCCCCGGGCGGCTGACACCCACGCTACGCCACTAATAACAACAACACATTTTTATATATTATAGACATAAAAAGTGTCAAAAGTTTAACCATAAAAATAATGAATGTTATCTGTTAAATTATTACTTTGAAGTTATTTTCAGTTTTTAAAGTACTGTATCGTATTACAGCACTACGCTGGACAGTTTAGCATTCCGTTTCTTTACCCGAAAAAACGGTTTCACCACAAAGCTAGTAAATGCAATTTGCGACGCGATAAAAGTAGCGAGTTGACTTTTCGAGGGAAAAGAAACGATAAAATTCTACTACAAATATCGCTGCTATAAGTTTTTACCCTATCACAATAGACATTTGCGAGTCGCTACAGCAACTAAACAGGAGTCGTTGGAGAACACTCCTGTTGAAAATAATTCATTAATGTCTCACAATATAATTTCTATTGAAGAATTCGATCTTTACATTCCGATAATTTCAGACTACTTATGAGATTAACTTTTCTTTGTCTATTATATCTCGCACCTTGTTTATCGCCACCATAAATCCATAATACTACAGCAGAAATTGACACTACTGTATATTGTTGAGAGATAATTCCTTGTATTTTGTTACCAATTTTCATTAATTTCCGAATTATGCTGAATTATACAAAATTTAAAAATTATATACAAGTATTGGGCATTTGTTGTAATGATTTAAATGGTTTAATGGAAATTTCGACTTAATAAGTGACGCATTTGTCGTGACGTCACACTTAATTGACAATAGTTTTCACTTGTTCTTTTTTTTATTGTTGGTCGCTAAAATGAAAAGAAATTTGTCTGAAAATGTTGATTGTTCTTTTCATTTCGAATCTTTTCGTTACAATTTTGATTCGGTAGGCCTACGTCTCTCGAAAGAGATTCTTTATATTTTATTTACGTGATTTAAATTAAATAAACTGGTGTGGAGTCTCGACTCGAAACATATTCCTTATTTAGATTTAAGATTTTTATACAAATTATCGTTAAATTAAATTAGGTTGATTTATTAATAAATTTTCATTAGATATAGGCTACATACACAGTGCGGCAATTAAATTCCGGGATTGAAGCTATATCTCACCAACCAGTAGCGACATCTGTTTAAATTTTATGTCAAATGAAGTTTGAACAGATGTCGCTACTAACCTAAAACTTTTATTTAAATCGGTTGACATTTATCATTGTTTTTGATATTTTGTTTATCAGTTTATTTTGTTACATGTCGGCAAACAATAATGGAACAACGTGCTGTTATTAAATTTCACGCTAAACTTGGCACAAGTGCCACAGAAACGTTCAAAATGCTGCAGAAAGTGTATGGAAGTGAGTGTTTATCATCACCTCAAGCCAAGAAAAAACGAAAAGTTCCATCAAAAATCAAGACAATGTTCATTGTTTTCTTCGATAGCAAAGGCGTCATCCACCGTGAGTTCGTCCCACAGGGTCAAACAGTTACTGCTGCTTTCTACTTGGGAGTTTTACAACGATTAATGGAAAGAATTCGTCGAATTTGACCAGAATATCGCAATTCTGATGACTGGTGTTTGTTACACGATAATGCACCGAGTCACACATCATTGATTGTTCGTCAATTTTTGGCACGAAATCAAGTCTGTGTGTTGAATCATTCGCCGTATTCCCCCGATTTAGCACCATGTGACTTCTCTTTATTTCCAAAAATGAAAATAAAGTTGAAAGGACGCATTTTTAATGATATTGAAACCATCCAAAGAGAGTCTACGCGCATATTAGAGGCAATACCGAAAATTGAGTTTGAGCAGGCATTTGAATCACTATTGAATCGCTGTAAAAAGTGTATTGAAGCAGGAGGAGAGTATTTTGAATAATTTAATAAAAAGATTTGAATAAAATTGTTTTGTTTCATTTTTATAGATCCAGTCCCGGAATATAATTGCCGCACTGTGTACAATTGTTCGTTCAGAAAAATTTTCTTAACACTTTTCTCTTGTGCCAGATAGCAATAAGAGAATAGTGACCCAGAGCGGTAGGCTGCCTCCTTGACCGCTCGACCATCCGGCCTGTGCAAAGTGCACTAGCAGAGCGCAAACATCGCGTTAGAAAACGAATATAGATACTGGGGAATTCCCCGAACAAAAATGTCTGAAGTGAACACTATACACGGGGCTCCCTAATTCAAATTTACCTGGGCCCCAATACGCTATAACGCACCACTGTTCATAATCTATTATTATACAGTGGAACATAACACAACGAGTAATTCGTATAACGAGAAAAATAAATTGTAAAAACGACTCGCTTAACGAACGACGTTTCGCATAACAAGTGGCAAGGGGAGATGTCTCGGGTGTGCGCATACTTCATCAGTCTCTGTTTAGCACTCGTTCCGCTACCATCTCAGCGTCCCTTGTGATCACACATTTCTTCAAATTTGTGTTCACGCGTATTACGTATAAACATCAACAACCATAGCCCGTTATATAATAAAGACGCCAAACGATACGCCAAATTCTTGAGCGATGTAAAGGCTATAATTAAATATTAGAGCGTATTCAAAATCTCAGCGCGCAGCCAGCACCTCTGTTCAAAATCTCAAATTGCTTCCAGCAAACTATAAGCATCTTTTTTCGGTGCTGGATAAGCTAGCAAACAAGATGGCAGCTACCATAAGGCTCTTAAGAGCTCTATTTTCCGTTGATCAGTGGCGTGCCGTGACATTTGATAGTAGGGAAGCTGTGTTTCTGTAATAAGTGACTTCCAGGGGCAATCAGTTAATTGCGCGTCAGTAATGGTCAAGGGTCCATTCATATCGTTTGTTCGATAAGCCAGTAAAAACCGTAGACTTCTCTAAATGTATTTTTAATATCACAATTACATTCTGAATCGCTAGCCACAATATAAGGGCTAAAATTAAAAATAAAATTATAAAAACTTACTCGGTGAAATAAAATGTGTGGTGGATATACATACCTGGTACAAAATATTCTTGAATTGTATAAACTTTCGTGGAGTCGGAGGAGAGCCCCCTCGACCTTGATTTTCCGATTTTTATAGTTTTTCTCTTCCACTTTTCGGACTTCCGATTGGCCCTTCATCCCCTTTCTCGCTTCCCGATTGGTCTCTCTTTTGTTTTGGGATAAACTGAGACCGCCTCAGGTCACGAAAAAGGTCCGATTCCAGGTGTCTGCTCGA
>NW_019384587.1:161834-162972 GCF_000671375.1 Centruroides sculpturatus | reverse complement strand
TCAGTGTTTTTCAACCTTCTTGAATACGCGACCCCTTTACAAGTTAAAAAATTCTGGCGACCCCCCTAGGGCCATATTAAAACTATATCAGTGATTTTAAAAACTATGTATTTAATTTTCTTTCTGTTGAGACAAATTATTGTTGATTAAAATGAAAATTTCGGAAGAATCGACAATAACTTAACACACATAAAGTATGAAACTTCCTTTAATTATAACATTGGGCACAGGGTGCTATTGACCTTTTTTTTTAGGATCAAAATTTTCAGCTTCTACTTTTCTACTTTTTCTATTTCTTTCTGCAAATCAGCTCAACACTTTTACGGCTATGATTTTCTGGGGTGGGCCGTATCCGCCCACGCCCCTCCCTGGCTACACCCATGGTTGAGACCTACATATCGATCAAAAAACCAATTGTACTGTAAAATAAACAGGTACAGCCTTCTCGCTGAAATTGTAGTTTTTTTAATGTAGTGTAGGACCTACAAACACTTGTCTTTTTCTTTTACCCACGACCCCCCGTGTAAGGCTTCGCGACCCACAGGTTGAAAAACACTGTGCTAGGAGAATTCGAGTTTGACATATTTAATCCAGAGTTAGTCATTATAGTCAAACAGCTCCCTACAAGTGGCTAATGGATGGAATCGAGGACGGTTGCAGAGCGTGCATACACGCGGCCTGGCAAATCCTCAGGGTGCCGATACCGGTCAATGTCAAATACCTCTTTTGTCGCATCACTAGTACAGTATATCTCAAAGGACGCGACAGGGCTGTTGTATATTTTAAATGTTTCTCACCATAGCAGTAAACATCTAAATATGTTAAACTTAATAGTCATTTGTTTTCTAACTACAATAGAGCGTCGTTTATCCGAATCAATTGGGGACTGGGGTTGTTCGGATAACTTATTTTTCGGATAACCGATTATGTAAGAAAAATACAGTAGACCCCCCTATAACGCTTAGATACGTTCCACGCTAACCGAAAATTACGTTGTAGGAGTGAGCCAATCGCAGCCCGATAGGTGGGAACTTTACGGACTAAGGCTGTTCGAAAGGTTTTCTTCTATAAAATTAACCGATTCTAGACTAATTCCACTCAACATTTCCAAAACACGTATAATTTTTTGGGAGTAATC
>NW_019384587.1:92230-160210 GCF_000671375.1 Centruroides sculpturatus | reverse complement strand
TTTTTATATGCATTTTATTATAAGAATGAAAAAGCTTTTATTTAAACCCAAAACCAGGTTTATGGATAAATAAATGACACTTAATAAAACATTAAACACCTTCTATCGCTGAGAAATGTTTATTTAATAAAACACTAACATTTTCAGCCTCATGGAATAAACTATCCTCAGGTGTAAATGAGTTCGAACGTATTTTATTAAATAAACATTTCTCAGCGATGGAAGGTGTTTAATGCTTTATTAAGTGTTTTAAAAACGCTGATTTTATATTTAGTTAAATAAATGACAAGGAACAAAACTGACACAATAGTATTATTATTATTAAATTGTGCTATTATGTGAATTTATTATACGTTAAAAATTTATTGTACATACAAACAAATTATATTATACATATTAATAATAATAATTATTATTATTATTTGCGTTATTAAAATTTACTTTAAGTGAGAAATTTTTCTATGGTTTTTACTTTCAACTGATGAAATAAATGATTGATTAATCGTTCGCGTGAAAAAATGCAATCGACAAGTAACAAAAAAGTGCAAAAATCTGGAAGTCAAGTAGGACTTGTGACCAGCATTGTCACATCCTATCATCAATGTAACAGAACACTGATTTAATATAATATCCATTATTGAAAAATAAACATCCATGTTTGGGTTTGTTAATTTTTCGCATACTTTGCTTTCTGCCCAGTACATCAATTGTAAAAAGCTTGTAGCTTGGATATAACAAACCTCCTCGAGATTTGATGAATGTAAATGTCTTCTCTGGTGCAGCATCTTCAGGTTTTGCTGTTTATATATTTTTGCATTCATCACAACCGAGTGATGGCAGTAGATGATAAACAATGTAACCTCCTAAATAATGTAGGATAAACTTAAATGTTTCTGTTGCACAATAATCATGATCTAATAATTCATTATCACTAGGATCTACACAGGACAGGCTTGGATTACAAAGCAAATTTTCTAAATGTTCTTCCAATTGTTCTTGAACTTCTTTAAATGTTTTTTTATGACTATGAAGAAGATTTTTAAAAGAAATAAGGATAGATCCAGGATCAGTTTGAACTGATGCTCGTTTGGGAGGACGAACCAAACTGTACACAGTCATCAATCTGTACAGATATAAGAACTGCACTGTTGTGGGATGAGAATTGCTTCCACTTCCTTGTCTTATCATTCCAAAGAAACGCTAATTGAAAATAAAACATAAGTTAAGAGTTTGATACAAGATTATATAATCATTACACTAAGTCAGTTTTGATTGATAAAAAAATATCAGACGATTAATCTTAAAGTATTTACAAGGAAGGGTGGGCCACAGAGAGATAGATAGCCCTCAGTGAATCACAGTGGGTCTCACAAACCCTGCTCAATCCTGTGTTAACATTTTTTTAAATATAAAAATACTGAAAAAAATTATATTCTTCCAACTTTTCAGTACGATCAACATGCGGTTAGAACGTTTTTTTTATTTGACTTTACTTGGACTAGATGTCATATCAAAAGCTTCCAGTCAAAAAATTTACCGGGGAAACTCATTACTTCTAGATATTGCGTAATAGCGGAAAATAATTGAACCAAAAGTATTTTAGTTTTGCGGGCAATTTTACCTCGAAATGTTTCTATCAAAACACTTATTCGTTTAAATAACGTCAATAAATATGTAAATTAGAGTTAAATTGGAGTTGAAAAACGACAAAAATAGCGATTATCTAACATTTGTTTACAGTTTTACCTTGATTTACGTAGAGGGAGCAATTTTCTTATTGTAGAATTGTCCACCAGAATTGTCACTCAGAATTGTCTGGTGGAAAATTGACATTTTCCACCAGACAATTCTGAGAAAATGCTTACTCCTTCAAACAGAATCAAACAACTAGAAGTTAGCTAATTAGACCCTAAACGTTATGGAATAATATAAATAAAAGAACGATAGCTACGCGACAATCATGTCGCATAGCTATCAAATTATATAAAAATAAACATTAAAAACGCAATTTTGTCATCAATACAGCAAGAAAGAAAGAAAGAAAACAAAGCGCGGAATTTAACGGTGAAATTGTAGTTTTTTTACGCGATAGATAAAATTTAATAATTTTATATTAAAACACAGGGTCCGAGAGACGCACTGCAACTCAGGCAAGGGCAAAAAATTACATGACTCACTGAGGATTAAGATTACATAAAAACCATAAATAGTTACCTTTGGTATTGTCTTTTTGTGATCCCTTCCTAGATGGTTCTTCATTTCTTGTGAGACATCGCGTTGATCGTTTTTGAGGTACAGACTTAGTAATGTACTTAGGACAATTAGGGAAGTTTGATAGATATGCATCTGACGTTAATGCCCAGCGATCTCGTGGAATTTCTACTTTCTCTCCATTTATAACATGGGAGTAGGTTTAAAAAAAAATCTACTCGCAAAATGTACATCACAAACGTAACATTTATTTGTTAGCATCTTGTCGTCTCGTGGAATGAATCGCATCCACTCCTCAATCTTATCGCTAGGAGCACGGAAGAAATGTCTCTTCTCGTTCGATGACTTATATCCTGCCTTGCATCCTGGCACAAAGCACATTAGAATTTTTATGTAGCTAAAAAAGCAATTATTATAGGACGAAATCACTCACTTCAGTATATACATAGCAAGAACAACGCTCTTCTGCCAACAGTGGCGCCAACTAGCGGCAAATATTGTCTCTAGCTAAGTTTGAACTATTAGTCGAAAGACCAGTTAATCTACCGACTCTGCTAGAGGTAAGCAGTTATGCTGCCATCTCGTATTAAATGACCAATTTCAAATTAAATTTTAGAAATGCCTAAATTAAAAATTAATTATTTATAATTATTAAATTTAATACGAGATGGCAGCATAGCGGCCTATCTCTACTCAAATTAATTAATTTCTAATATTTAATTATAGCTCTTACAAAGCCCACGAATTTGGCATATCGTTTGGCGTCTTTATCAGGCATATTATCTGTGATTTTTTTTTCTACAAATCGAATTCACATTCCAGGTTGGTTCATTCTATGCTAGAAAAAAAATGATGATTCACGCTCCTTAACAATGTATATTGTATAATTTTCTTTAAATAAACGTTATACAAAAAATATTTGAGTATTTTTTTTCGGCATGGAACGCATTATCGTATTTTACATTAATTTATATGAGAAAAATTGTTTCGTTTAACGAGTGTTTCGCATTATGAGTAAAATTCTGGAACGAATTATGCTCGTTAAGCGAGGTTCCACTGTAATATAATCGAGATCGGTTGATGTAACTACGTTGGCTGTTTTTTTCAAGCTCCGATGGTCCATAAAACAAAGACAAGTGTAAATAACAAAATTAATTATCATCAAAAGTTAGGTACACACATGGTTACTTTTCGACATAATCACCGTGAAGATTAAGGCATTTTTTGTCATATCTGTGGACGAACTTTTCCATCCCCTTGTCATAAAATGTTACTGCCAATGACTTGAGATGGGCTCTAACGTTGTTTTAAAGATCATCATTAGTTTCGAACCTCTGCCCTCCGAGCCACTTTTCCTGTTCAGGAAAGAGGTGGAAGTCGCTCGGCGCTAAAATCGGAGCTATACGCTGGGTGTTTAAAGGTGGTGAAGACTTCCACCCAGCTTAAAA
The DNA here is from genome assembly GCF_000671375.1 of Centruroides sculpturatus. Lineage (NCBI taxonomy): Eukaryota > Metazoa > Arthropoda > Arachnida > Scorpiones > Buthidae > Centruroides > Centruroides sculpturatus. The sequence continues at coordinate 156,551 of NW_019384587.1, read as the reverse complement.
CTTTTTAATGTGTGAAGACTTCCACCCAGCTTAAAACTTTTTAATGTGTGAAGACTTCCACCTCTTTCCTGAACTGAAAAAAACGTGGCTAGCAGGGCAGATGTTTGAGACTAATGAACTAATGACGATCTTCTAAACAATGTTGTTAAGGCCATCTCATATCACTGGCAGTGATATGAGATGGCCTTAACAATAAAGGGATGGAAAAGCTCGTCCACAGATATGACAAATTCCTCAATATTTATGGTAATTATGTCGAAAAGTAACCGTGTTTGTACCTAACTTTTGGTAATAAATTCATTTTGTCATTTACACTTGTCTTTGTTTTATGGACCATTGGAGCTTCGAAAAAACCGCCCTCGTAATAATAATAATGAGCGCATAGCCCAAACGGTTAAGAGTTGAAAACTGAAATTCGGTACACAGTTAGGGTACGCCATGCGAATGCACACTATGAAAGGAGTTTTAAAAATTTTCTACCGCGGGGGAGAGGGAACGAGTTAAGTATTACCCTGAAGAACTCGGCTTCTACTGTACTATTTTAGGTGCAGCTTTTTTTTTGCGTTTTTGCAGGAAATCGAACATATTTTTAACTAGTAAAAATTCTCTAATTAGCCTCGGAATAGGGGGGACCTAATCCTTGCACCTGGTGGAAACAGGTAAGATAATCTAATAATCTTAATCTTCGCTATCGTTACATTTAAGAAACGGCCCACGGGAAATCGGGAATTTCCGTCATAATTATCTGTAATAAAATGGCCAGGAAACTTGCAATCCCTAATAGAGGTTTCACTGTATAATGTACAGTGCAATTATAATATATTTAGCATATTGATCATGTAGATTGCGATATGTAACACAAGCCGTAAACGAGACTTCCAACACCACAAACATCAGAGGGAACAACTTAGAACTATAGTAATACCTTGATTTTTGTTGACTTCGGTTATCGCCAGTTTCAGTTTTCGTCGATTTGTTTCGCGAAAAATTTGTCTCGGCACGAAAAAATATAACAACCTATCCCATCCTGAAATTTTTCTCCGTTGCGTGTCGCTTTGCGTTGAATTTTCGTTGATGTTAAGCCTAACGTGACCTTTTAAAATAATAATCGTGGCTATTGTATCGTTAAAAATTATTTCTTTATTTTGTACGAACAAAATAAATATATTGAAAAATATAAAAACAATAAATAATTATACTTCAGAAGTTAATTTAGTATCAAAAACGTAAAATATTTGAGTAGCCCAAGACATAGCCAAAGATTGCAGCGCCACAGCACTAGCGAAAATTTAAATTTGCCAACTGGAATTCTTTCGGATAAACGACGCTCTACTGTATTTCGGGGTACACAAAGTCTGGATACATAAGGATTAACACATACTTTTAAAACAAAATGATTTTATTTGATTCTAATATTAATAAATAACATTTTCAATATAATTTCCATCATTTTCAATACATAATTTGATGCACCTTGCAAAATTCAGGTGAACTCGATTAAATAGGTCTGTATTGTACGTCGATTTAAGCACTGACTGGTAATGGTGTCCACAAATTACGGCACATCAAATTATGTATTGAAAATGATGGAAATCATATTGAAAATGTTATTTATTAATATTAGAATCAAATAAAATTATTTTGTTTTAAAAGTATGTGTTAATCCTTATGTACCCAGACTTTGTGGACACCCTGTAGTTTCTCTCGAGATAGAGCTACTTCCTGCACATTGTGTACTTTCTGAAATGCATTTAAGCGTGTGTATATATACATATACACACACTTATTAGTAGTATTGAATTAATATTTTTTTGTGGAATAGACTGAAGAGAAGTGCATATATACACACGCACTTCTCTTCAGTCTATTCCACAAAAAAATATTAATTCAATACTACTCATTTCAGAGTGAAAGACGAGCTTGAAACACACATCAACCTGCCTATGACAATTTCCGAACCCGATCAAGACTCTAACTGGATTCCCCAGTGCAACTGGCTAATGCCTCTATCTTCTCCCTCATTCGGTTGTCTAATTTGAGTGTATTATTATATCTATTGTGTTACATTATCCATCATCTCGTGTCTGCTCACAATTTCAGTGAAGCCAAGTACTTGCTAGTAGTATCCTAGCTCGGCGACCGGATGGCTGAGCAGTCAAAGGTGGCAGCCCACCGCCCTGGGGTTCGAATCCGTAGGGGTCGAAAAATCCCCAGGAATTTTTCGAGGGGTGGTCCGTTCGAATATGTCGGGCTCGTCCCCTACCACCCGGCAGCCTCATTGTGGGTCTGGCCGAACCCATAATGGGCTTGCAAAAAGAGGCCCTCTTAGCGCTCACAGGGCGGAAAGAGTAAAAAGAAAAAAAAATAACAAAAAAGTATCCTAGCTTTACGTGATCAGGAAGTCATGAAACGAAATCACTTTTACTCATAAATTTAATGTTGCAAATTATGCAATCCTAATGTATTTATTTAAATGCAGAAAAAGGTTTTAAACTAATTAAATGGTGTTCCTCAACTGTCATAGGAAATTTTACTTTACTCATTAGTTACAAGTCTCGTTCTACTCTCCATATATGACTTCCCGTGTAAACTATATTAACTAACACATTTCTTCAGTACTTCTTAAATGGAAAAGTACAAGGGACTTTTTGGCTTACCCCGCCTAAACGGGTATTTCAAACAATTTTTAGTGTTGATTTGAGGCTTGGAAATAGACTACTAGAAAACCGTTCTATTCAATGGAAACGCACTTAAGATACTTTATTGGCCAACAAAACATGACGGGAAGTGACGTTATTCGGAGACCAAGAGCTGCCGAATGGGACTACATGTCCCTTCTTAGTTGGCAACATATTGATTTGACATATGTATAACTTGTCATCAATCGTTTTAATTCAAAGCATATCTCGGGCTGCTTTGAATTAAAACATTTTCCCATTTGTAAACAGAAGAACGATGTCTTGGCATTCTCCAGCACTTGTATTGTTACTGAAAAACATTCAAATATAATTATTTGTTACAGATTTCAGTAAACACTCGTTATTCGCTTTAATTGCTTAACAATACCATTAGCACATTGTTAATTTCGAAATGATAGAGGTAAATTAGCACATACTAACATACTTTATCCAATCAAATGAATATCATTAACTCAGTACGCGCGCTCGATTTCCTTAAACACGTGTCATGTAAAATTAAATATAAATGGAAAAGATATCATTATCAAGTACTGTACGTCATGACTAACGATTCGGTTTTCGAAATATACTTCTACACATTAATTAAGCATTGAATTTTGTATTTCGAAACTAATTTTTGTCTTCAATAATGAATATAATTATCATTTTATTCATACTGTAGATTGCAGAGCTCCCCCTTATACAGTACAAATTTAAGAATATGGATTAATTTAAGGTTTTGAACGAATAGCAAAAATTAGAATAAAAATGGAAGACACGGAAACGTGTTTCGAATTTGCCAAGAAATGTAACTGGCGTAGTGTCTGAGAGAAAAAGAGAAAGAATAATAATCCCTTTTTCTTCCGATGATTGTACAGGCATACGTCACTTCCTAAAATACGCCAATTCTAGGAAATGACGTCACATATATACCGAGAGGGTGAGTTCGAACGGGTCGACGCGAGCCGGACATTTCGTTCCAATTTAAAAAAGCATCGTGAAGACAAAACAAATAGAAAGCCTTTTCGGGAAGAGGCAACGACGGTCCTCGCCATTTTTATTTATAAAAAAGACTTTACAAATCCACAACAGCAATAAAAAAAACAACACGGTACAAAACAACTTCGTCGATATTCGACTGCGGTCAACCGACGACTTCCGGTCCGGAAATTCGTCACTCACTCTACCTCTTCCCGAAAAGGCTTCAAGGACCGACCCCGGCAACGTCAGGCTACGTCTTCGACCTGGAAGAAAAAGAATATATACACATTGTATATGACACTCCGAGTGTATTGGAAATTTCCAAAATGTAATTTCAAATAACAAAACTACGAAAGTTTACATAATGGTAAACTCAAGGATCCTATCAACCCTTAATTATAATCGTGTAGAACAGGAGGAAAAGAACGGTGGTAGGGTATTGAACCTATTCTATAAAGGCGCTCTACGCACGAAATTTTATTTCATCTTGACCTGTTGGAGATTATGATGTAATGTCCTTTCGTCAGTTATTTTAAATTGATCGAGATTTCTTTTAATCTCGACCAATAAAAAGATTAAATTAATTATTCGTATCTAATTTATATATAATTGATTTTCAGAGGAAAATCTACACTAGTAACATTTCAAGCTTATTTAATAGTTCTTTTCCTGGAGAACAAAGATCAGACGGATGTTTACTAGATGCGTTTAGATCAAAGGAATTTGATTTGTGTATTATCTTACACTCTGAATTGTCCTAATATACAACTGATGATGATGCGTGAAGAACGAGATGACTTCGGTGCAAAATGAACATCCTCCGAACCGTTTCACATTCTTGTAGATATTATCATAAAAATGTGCATATACAAGTGACAAAAAATCCAATTAATCTCTTGTCGTGTTCCCAGGGGCGCCGCTAGCTGTTTTAACGCCCGTGTGCAATACCGATTATGCCGCCCCCTGTTTAACTATGACTACCTACGCCGAGGTTGCCAGAAAGGCTCTTTAGTGTTGTCTCATAAGTGTGTGAAAAAAGAAAAGAAATACTTTATAGAGAAAAACTATTTATTATTACTAAGTTATTTTTGTTTACTTAAGTGTAAAACCATATAAATATCTATCTACAAAAATTGAACTCTTCTTGCCTTTATGTTTGCAAAACCTGCTATCAATTTTTTTTGTATCCAAGCTGTCTAAGATTTCGTGCTCACTTGAAACTATAGCTAAATTACTTAGTCTTTGCGGGTACATTGTTGATCTTAAATAGTATTTTATAATTTTTAACTTTGAAAAGGACCTTTCACCAAATGCAACTGAAACCGGCAATGTAAATAATATTCTTAGTGCTATTGCTGTGTTAGGAAATGTTGATATCAAGTCATTAGTAAAAAGATAATGTAATAAGATTTGAGGATCATTAAAGTTGCATTTTCCAGAAAACCAGTCTAAAGTACAGATTTCAATCATACAAATCAATACCGTCAATGTCTGTTTCACTACTTGAATCGTCTTTAAGTTTCAGATTTAAATCCTAACCAAGTTAAAATATCATTAATTATACTTAGACCCATGTCAGAAGAATTATTAACAAAATAATTGCAATTTGATATGCGATAGAACTGTTGAAATGCGTACAAGTACAAATTGAGAAGGAAGCTCTGTGGGAATTCCCTATTTTCGCCAGTCCTGTCAACTTCTGTCATAGAGCACGACTATGGGTACTTGGCCTTTCGGGCACCGCCGGATGGTTCAACCTGCTGACAGACATTTCGCATTGCATCTTAATTCTGATAAATGCCAATAGAAACACTGTTAAGCTATAATATAAATAAGAATATAGTAATTGCGCTCCGGTCAATTTTTTTTTCTCCATGCGAAGACATTTCTTATGCTATAAGTAGGGTGGGTATTATGACAATGACTGAATAATTCGTGACTGATTCTCGATTTGCCGCTCCCTGGATGTGCCGCTCGCGTGCGGTGCACGCCCGCTTACGGCGGGCCTGCGTGTTCCCCTATAATTTCCAAGAAAAGGGAGCAGTCTGAGTTCATGATTGTTTACGATTTATATTACACTACTCGTAATGTAATATAAATCATAGAATCATACAGAAGAGGAAACACCGAAGGTGATCATGAATTGGAAACCAAACGCAGGAGCAGAAAAGTCGACAAAGGATAAGATGGAGAAAGATTCTGGAGAGCGTGAACACGAGAGGACTAGGAGGTAAGGATGTAATGAATAGAGAGAAATGGAAGCTAAGATTAAAGGAAATTTTTGAGTGAGGAGACTGGGTAAAGAAGAAATCACGGTGATGGTGGTGACTGTCGGGTAACTCCGATTCACAGGTTACACGATCAGAATGGAAACACGGTAGCGAAGAGAGCTCGACTTCACTCGAATAAAGAGAAAAATCAAATAGATGTAAAATAACTTTTGTACTTTTATTTATAAAAACTCGTCGAATTTATTATGCGATGGATGGCATAAAATAACGGGTTGCGGATACATTCTTTCTACAATATACTAGATATACATATAGTTTTGTTAATTAAACGAATTCATACAATATCCATCCGTATAAAAACTAATGCGGAAATTTGCACTTTGCATTATTATACAGGGTACAAAAATAAGGTAATATATGGATAATAACGCATTAAATTACATACAACAGCAGTCGTAAAAAAATATCGCTCTCTCCTATTTCTGTAATGATCCATAGTATTTTTATATTGTATTCAAACACAAAGTATATGTCGATAAGAAATCAACATATACATGAGCATTAGAAATATAAAGTTTGGACATTACGATCGGCTTATAGAGGTTACAATTTAAACTGACATGTTATGACATACAGTACAACTGGTCAATAGATTACATTAAAAATTATATCAGAAATTTCGCAAATGACAAAATAAGAGATTGCAAAGTTGATAAAAAAGCATTTCGTCGTCACAATTTCGCTTTGTAAAATCAGACGATTATTTTTATTTGGCAAAATCAGCATCGAAAACATTCCCTCCTTTAAGAGAAATTTCGATATACCTAAATGCAAATCGCCGTAATTTTCAACATAATTTTACAAGATGAGAGACGATATAGCTTTTACAAATCTGCTACTATATACATTTATACTGTATATGAATTATATTTAAACACGCAGTGAGATATAAACTTAGCGATTTTTTTAACATTAAAAGAATTCGGTTTTAAAATATTACACGTGAAACTTAATCGTGTAAAATCGATGATAGTTTCAAAACCTTTAATGTAGAATGAGAACATTTATGCAATGACTTTATAAAATGATATTTTTTACAATCGGATGGCGGATTATATACTTTATTATGTAGCTGAATACTTTTAATATTTATCTCAAACATAAGGAATTTATGCTATAAATGTAAAGACATTCGGTTTAAAAACTCTCCAGGAAAAATTTTGTTGTAAAAAATTTTTTGTATTCTGGCACTTAAGCGAATTTACAAATTTTTTCAAACTTTCCTGATGAGAGAAGTGAGCATTTATGGTTTTAGATTAATAAATAAACAAGGTTTAAGTTTCAAAATAAGGCACTTTGGTTTAGAGATTTAGGAACGTATTTTTTAAAATATGGCACGTTCAAATTACAGTAGAGCATCGATTATCCGAATCAATTGTGGACCGGGATTGTTTGAATAGATTTTTTCGGATAACCGATTGTGTACAAAAAATATATTAACCTATCCCATGTTGAAATTCATTCAAATCCTGGCACGTCCTTAAGTACCCTTTCATGGTCGCGCCAGTGCTGCCAGCTAAAACACACACCAACAAAAATATTGGAGTAGCCCAAGACATAGCCAAATATTGCAGCGCCACAGCACTAGCAAAAATTTAAATTTGCTGACTGGAAAGCTTTCCGTTAATTGACATTTCGGTTGATCGATATTCGGATAATCGATGCTCTACTGTATTATATCTTTTGTACAAGGATGTTTGTGTTTACAAAATTTTCCAAAACCCTTTTCGAATTTATATAGTTTTATGACAAAATTGGTCTTTATTGGGCACAGAGAAAAACTTTTCTACCATAATTTTACATTTGTAAAAGATTTAGAACTTAGCAATCTTCTTATAATTGTAAGTATAAAACTTGATATAAAGGAAATTGCTTTTAGCCCTTGATTTAAACAAATTGATTAAAAACCTACTACTGTGAGGTAGGAATAAGGACTTATCACACCAGTGATAATAAGCACAAACACTCAAAATATCAATGGGATACATTTAATAAAACGAGAATGGGTGTACATTACAAACTATTAAATTAATAATTGACATGAAATAACCAAAATGCATTTCGGACTATCGGAATAGTCCCTCTTCAATTGGTATACATATAAAAAAAGGTGAGATACTTAGAATTATACAAGAACGTTTTATAACGGTTTCTTTGTCTTGTATAATTCTAAGTATCTCACCTTTTTTTATATGTATACCAACTGAAGAGGGACTATTCCGATAGTCCGAAATGCATTTTGGTTATTTCATGTCAATTATTAATTTAATAGTTTGTAATGTACACCCATTCTCGTTTTATTAAATGTATCCCATTGATATTTTGAGTGTTTGTGCTTATTATCACTGGTGTGATAAGTCCTTATTCCTACCTCACAGTAGTAGGTTTTTAATCAAATAAAACTTGATGTTGGACATAGGATTAATATGACACAATTTAACTTGTGGCTGTAATTTAAATAAATAAATTATCTTTTGTAAGTCTGATAGTAAAAAATGTCAAGTATTTTGTCATAAAACTATTCCAATTAACAAAAGATGAAAAAAATTAAATATGGTTGATGCATCAACTTAACATTAAAAAAATAATTTCACTTGTTTTTACAGATTATCATATACAATATATACATGATGAGAATTACTTTCATTTGAAGTAATTAAATGTATTCCTAAAATAATTTAAGAAATTATGTACTTCAAGCATGAGCACATAACAAGAATCTTTAATTACCAAAAATCTTTGCTAATTAAATTCAAATGTTGTCAGTTGAGCATTTTGCTAGTTAATATATTTCAAAAAAGTGCAATCATCCAAAAAGATATAGTTAAAATGATAACTTAGGTCATTTCTATTTTTTTTTTTTGCATTTATCAACAGTTTAATGATTTATATTTAATTCATTTCATATTGCCAATTTTTATTATTATATTTAATCTGGTATAAGAAAGAATATGTTAAGACATCGTTTACAGTTTGAATTCAAAACTTTGAATACTGCTCTGGGCATGGGAATTTGTGTTCATTGAATTTTAATGACGATTGCTGTTTGGGTACTTTAGTCATTAAAAAATAATATTGCATGTAAAATTAAGACATTAAACAAATTAATTTAATTTGCAGAAATAAAAGAAAAGTGCTTCAATTCTTTATAATGAAAATCACTTCAGATAACAACAGTGATTTCTGTGCATTTTTGATATTTCATTAAAAATTATTTCATCCAATGTTTATTTATGATAAAATTTTTAAAATTTAGACTTATTCTAATTATTAGATATTCAATGATATACCAATCACTCTTCTTATGTGTTTTTGAAGCAATTAATAAGAAACTGAATAAGCTTGATTTTACTATAATTTATCCTTTTAAAATAATCAAATACAACATTGATTTTCTAATGATGCTCCTTTAATCTTTTCCTTTTTTTAAATTTTGGAGAAATCAAGCCTTTACATAAAAGTCAAACTGCATATTTCTTAGTTGGACGTTTTATTTCTAAGCATTTTTATTTTCTGGTAATCTTGCTGATGTTTGTGTGCTTAAATGGCAATCCTTTTGTAACAAGTATATCCTATTACGAACAAACAAACATTACTTACTTACATTAAACGACAATCTGATGGATGTAATATTTGAAATAAAAAAGCAGCATTAAAAATTGGCAAAATTTGGTCTTAAATATAGCAGAATAACCTTATAATAATTATTTTCCAAAAAAAAAAAATTCTTGTTAAATGAGCCACTCACTTGCCAAATTGATTAACTCCATAAAACAAAAAGTATAAAAATTGATAAATTATTTTTTAAAATTTCTTTTAAACTTTAAATTTAAATAAACATTATAGAATGTATCTTCATATACCATTATATTAAAGCATAACTTTAGTGTAATATATAAAATTAGTTACATGAAAAATGTAAAAATAATAAGGATTATATTAAGGATTTACAAATGGAGTTAATCAATTTGGCCTGTGAACGACTCAAATATTGTTGAAATTTCAAAATTTTATCATTATTAAGAGATGATTACACTTCTTTGAAAATATTTTATTACAACAACAGTAAAATTTTAAAATTAAAATCTATTCTTTCATTCAACTTTGTATTTGTTAGTATCCAAATTTTAAACAATAAGTATATATAATATGATAATTGTGAGAAACTTTACTTTTATAAATATACTTAAGTATTAAATGCAAAATAAAAATATATGGAAAATATATCACAGCTACACAGTAAATTCTAAAACCATTCTCACACAAAATGCTGTCACAAACATCCCAAAATATATCAAAAGTTTTTGTATCAATTTACAATTAATCTGAACAGGATTGAAATTAATTAAAAATGATTTATGTTAAAAAAAAATTAATCCTCACCAATACAGTATTATTCTTTCATTAATAAAAGAAAGAATACCAATACCAATAACTAAGGCAAGGGCTAATAAAATTTGCTTAATGATTAACCTTGTAAATGATTCCTTTGGTTTGTCTTCAAAAAAATCTGACGAGGAGGCTTTGCTTGTCATTTCTATGAATTTTTCAATCTTCCCTATACTTTCACACTCATCATCACTACATAAAAAAATGTATTAAGTTTTAAATTATTAATTATCTTTTTATGATTATTTAAAAACATAAAGCATGTATTATTCAATAATGTATAGTTTAATGAAATAATGATGAAGGTTTGTTCAAGCTCAGGCTGTAGAGTCAGAATCAAAAACAACTTTGTATCAGAATTAGTAAAAATGTACCAACTCCAACCTCAGTATAAACTTATCCTTGAAGTATAAATTAGCTTAATAAATCATCAAATACCTGATGCTGAGAAATGTTTATTAAACGAACATTAATATTTTCGACCCAACATGGCCATCTTCAGATGCAACCGAAATTCGAATGTATTTGAACTTAACATTTAAACGGCAAACGTGCAAACACTTTTACATTTAAATAATTTCATTAAAAATTTAACAAAGTGGCTATTTATACATACAGTATGTATATGCAATTGGCTATTTAATCCTTTTAAAGCCATGACATAAAGATGACAGTTTTAATGTTATTTATAATTTAGAATATCCTAAATTTTGATTATCGATAACCTAATTATGATATTGATTATCGAGAAATGAGAATTAAAAATAATGGCATTGAGGAAAATCTTGATAGCAAAATATCAAAATTTTGTAATACATCGGTGGAAAGATGTTCTTGTTCATTTTGGAATTCTTTTAGTGCATCATGTCGTCATATTCTTATAAGAAAATATAATAATTTGGAAATATTTTCAAAAACTTGCTTTTATGCAAGATATATTATTTCAATTGAAAATGCACTAAGTATGGATACAGATGATGTAAATGTAGACATCGATGATCATATTGAAGATGAAACTTTTACTGATGATTTTGATTGTCCCAACAAAATATTATCAGATAGGGAAAAATTTAATACAGCACTGGTGATAACTAAAAATATTCCAGATATTTTGTCTAATTATGGAATGCAAGCCTTCAATAAATATATAGAGGAATTAAAAGTAATAGAAAGCAATGCAAGAAATGGAAATTCTCTTTTTGAACATGAGAGTAGTGGGCTTAGTACAATTGAACCTGAAGAACAAATTCAGTCTAATAATGAGTCCTGTTAAAATCAATCAAATAAAAACTTAAAATTCAAAACTAAAATTAAATCCAAAGGATGTCCAAAGAGAAAGACTAAACAGACCACTTAAAAAAAAAATTAAAATACAGAATAAAAAATAATATATTTATTTTACTTTATTGATATACCTACCAATCTTTAAATTTCATCACCTATATTTCACTGATTTAATGATACTTCATAGTTTATTGATTACTTTATTGAACAACATTGTAACTGAACTTTAATAAATAAAACTATAATTATTTATAATTGTGTAGTTATCATCAAAATATTAATTGTAATAACAGCGCATACAGTCATCAGTATGTATAAATAGCCAACTGCGCATACATACTGTATGTACTGTATAACTAGCCACGTCCTAAATTTAAAACAAAATACTAGATAAATTAACAAATAAATAATAAAATAAAACAAAATATACTAAATGAACTAATACAACAACAATGTAAATAATATAATAAAATAATAAATAACACGTGTAAAGTAAAATAAAAATAAAAAGGCATTTTTGTGTATTTATTTCATTTAAGGGTAAGGACAGATGCAGGCTAAGAATTTTTGTGTTTTAGTTTTTCTTTTATGTAGAATTTCCATGCAAAAGCTAGTCCATCCGCATCCCTGGTGTTAATATAACCATCCTTTAATTTACTTTTATAGAGATTTCAATTTTTTCTTTGTGCATTGCTAATGATGGGGAAGGCATAGTCCTGAGGATAGTCGCTTCATTCCATTTAACCACAGAATCCTCTGCTTGTGCCATACAGGATAATACTGTGTTACAATTCCCTTTATTAATGTCATAATTGTGCTCCTGAATTCTGATAGCTAAATTCCTTCTTGGGACCCCAATATAGTCCTTCTTAATTCCTGATTTTCGGGCATATATAAAATTCCATTTGAAAATCAGGAATTAGGAATTAAGAAGGACTATATTGGGGTCCCAAGAAGGAATTTAGCTATCAGAATTAAGGAGCACAATTATGACATTAATAAAGGAAACTGTAACACAGTATTATCCTGTATGGTACAAGCAGAGGATTCTGTGGTTAAATGGAATGAAGCGACTATCCTCAGGACTATGCCTTCCCCATCATTAGCAATGCACAAAGAAAAAATTGAAATCTATAAAAGTAAATTAAAGGATTGTTGTATTAACACCAGGGATGCAGATGGACTATCTTCTGCATGAAAATTCTACATAAAAGAAAAACTAAAACACAAAAATTCTTAGCCTGCATCTGTCCTTACCCTTAAATGAAATAAATACACAAAAATGCCTTTTTATTTTTATTTTACTTTACATGTGTTATTTATTATTTTATTATATTATTTACATTGTTGTTGTATTAGTTCATTTAGTATATTTTATTTTATTTTATTATTTATTTAATTTATCTAGTATTTTGTTCTAAATTTAAATGTAAAAGTGTTTGAACATTAAGTTCAAATATGTTAAATTTCGGTTGCATCTGAAGATGGCCTATCATATTGAGTTGAAAACGTTAATGTTTGTTTAAATTAATTAATAAACATTTCTTGGCATCAGGTGTTTGATGATTTATTAAATATTTTAAAGAGCTGAGTATAATATTTAGTTAGTATAAATTAGCATTTACGAGGGATGATCAAAAACTAAGGTTACAAAGCCTGCAGTGTAAAGTGTACATTTTATTTCATACAACCAATACAGCCAACTGATAGTACATACATTAAATTATTTTTGATCCAGTCCCCATATCAATTTAGGCACTTGTCACTTCATGTGATGAGTTTGAAAATTCCCTCCCGGTAAAAATCCTGTCCTTGCGTGTTCAGCCAAGTTGTCACGAAGTGTTTCACTTTCTTGTCTGAAGCAAATAGTCGTCCTGCTAGGTTCTCCTTCAAGTGAGGAAACAGGTGAAAGTCACTTGGAGTGAGCTACGTTGACATCTGTTGATGCCATGCTGGGTCCGGCCACTGTGATCTTTGTTGGTGATGTTTTCTCTACCGGCGCAAACTTCCAACAGCATTCAGCAACGTGCTAACAAGACTTTCTCTGTAAACCTCCACCAACTGCCAGTGAATTTCAGTTGTAGTTACATATTTCACCCACAGAAATCAAATAACTGAGCAGATTTCTTCGCAAGACCAGTTTTCCAAACGAGTTGCCATTTGTGTTTACCTACAACTAGCGCTGTAGGTGGTGAGTGGCTGAAACACTGAACAGTTGCCAACCACATGTATTGGAATTACTGCACACTTCTCATTTCTCTATAACAAACAAAACTCCAGGAATATTGGCCTTGTAACCTTAGTTTTTGATCATCCCTTGTATATATAACTTATAAACCTAAGAAGAAAGCAGTTTGATAATTAACATAGTGTTGAAATATCTTATGGTACTATTTACCATTTTAGTAGGGTTACCATTATTAATACATATTGAATTTTTATAAAGGATTTAAAAATTGTGTCAAAAATTTTAAAATGGTGAGCCAGAATCAGAGATTTTGCGTATCAACTCCACAACCATTGGTTTTAGAGCTATTGACAAATCTCACTGTTAAAAAAATAATTTTAAAAATGCTTCAGTTCTTAATATTTTAATTTACCTTTAATTAAATAGTAAAGTGTGTAAAACTGAATATTTATTTAACTGATTTCATTCTGAGAAAGCATTAATTGTGGGTGAATCCTTTGTATTTGCATTCTATATGATCTAAATCAGTGGTGCCCAAACTGAGTGACAATCCAAATTGTATGTAAGTTATAGGTAAGCAGACCACAAATATTTTGTATATTTCATATATGCAAAAAGTAGACCTATTTCTATCATTTATAAATGATGTACTAAATGTGTGTATAAGCTGGAGTTAGCACAGGAGCTGTAGTTTAGACATCATTACTCCAAACAAATAATTTTTAATGATGAAATTGTAATGTAATATTGTAAAAATTTTATATATACAGTAGAACCTCGATTATCCGGACTAATTGAGGATAAAGGTAGTCTGGATAAGGAAAAATTTGGATAATCGAAACAAATACTTTAATTTGTCTTTTAATGATAATACAACACGTTTTCTTTTCGATGACATATCGGTAATATTAAAAATAAATACTGTATTTAAATCGTGATCAAATTTTCAAGAAACAAATGTTTGTATTGAATTTGGACTACTACTGACCAGCGCTAACAGACTACCTATTGTTTAAAAGGCCCTCTGGTGGCGCAAGAAGACGGATTTTATAAAATAAAAAGCAGTTGAAACTGCATTTTTATGAATAAAAATTTGACAAACTATTTATCATTTTATGATGAGTAAAATTTTTTTGTCGCATTCGCAGCTTTTAAACCTTCGAGGCGCAAGGCCCTTCGGACCGCGAGGCATATGTCGTCCATGCCTTACGTCGCCCTTGGTCATAGAAATGATGTAATTTGAATATAAATTATTTATAAATACGTATGCCAAGTTATATTTTTATTACGACGTAAAATATATTTAAGAGTTTACGACCACTGTGCTGAATGAGACGTTGAAACAAAAAAAGTTATGCATTCCATCACGTACACAAACAGTGTTGTAATTCACCAAGTGCAAATCAGCAAATTCATAAAATTTTTGTTTATTTTAACAATCCGGATAATCAAGGTTCTACTGTATTAGTATGTTGTCACTAATTACACAAAAGATGATTGTAAATTTGGCAAGGTATACTTTTAGGTACACCGGTAAACTACAAGTCTTGGAATTATAAGTTTTTGGAAATGTTGATTAGGAATTTTTATTATCAGGCTTTTCACCCACTTAATCAAATTAAGAATGATTAGAGTTTGTTGAATTTTGCAATTATTAAATTTATAAAAACAGTTCTTAACATTATTAAATATAAAAAATTCAATAGTTGAAAATAGTTGGTTCTTATAAATGTTTGTTTTTAATAACAGTGGTATGGTGCAAGATGTTTCTTTTTATTTACTTTGATCAGAGATATTCAATTAGACAATAAAATAAACAGAAATTTATAATAGAATTATTCAAATAATTGTCAACATATCTTAAAAGGATAATTTGTTATTCTCTATATTTTAGAAAAATATATTCTAAACTCTATTTCTAAGAACAACAATAAAATTAAAAAGATATTGAATTCTATACTAACCTGATATTTTCTTGGGTTTTTCTTAATTTTAAAGGTGATGCTGTTTCAGGAGATATTCCAGAGTCTGCACTATTTCTACGTTTTCTTATTTTTCCATTCCTTTAATAAAAAAGAAATTCATCAGCATACAAACTGCAGAAATTATAACTAATTATTGTAAGTTCTGTTCTGTAATTGTTTAACTGTTCACATGAATTATAAAACAGTTCAAATACTGTACTTTGATTGTAATCCTGTGCCCATTAAATGCTACAGAAAATTTCCAATTTTATCAACAAAATAAATAAAACTGATGTCATTATGTATGAGAACTAACAGCACTGCTTCATTAAAATAGCCAATCAAAAGTTTATTATTGAAACCAATAATACCTTCAGTAAATTAAAATTTACTGAAGCTATCATCAGCATAAACAATTCTGGTGTCTGAATGCATCAAAAATTTGGAATGGACTGTCTTTTCAAACATTCTTTTCAATCCTAACCTATCTTCATCAGACTTCCACCTCTTTGGTCCGATGAAGAATGGACTTTGTTGGTAACATCTCTCTCCATAATGAAAAAGCAAAATCAGCAGTCAGAAAATGGCTCAATCAGAGTGGATAATATCTTTTATGAAAGGAGATACAGAATCTTTGTTTAACACTAGAAAAATGTATAGAACAAAGAAAAATATGAAGAAAAATAAAAGCAATTCAACAAACACATAATTGATAATATAATTTGAGTTTTATTTCCCTAACTAAAATAGTTTTCTGGAAAACAAATGAAAGCATTTCTTTCATAATCCATGTTATCTGAAAACATTTCTAGAATAAATTTAAACGTTTAATCTTATAACTAATCAGGTAATGTCTATGTATTAATTAACTATATAATTTTTTTTATTAATAATATAATATTGCAAAATGATCCAATAATAATTATTTTTAAAAATTAAATAGATATTCATCAAAATGTGTTTGTAATGAAATACCAGGTTGTTCAATAAGTTTTGTCGTTCGATAAGAAAAACACGATTTTATGGTTTGAAATACATTTTATTATTCAATATAATCTCCCTGAACTTCAATACACTTGTTCCAGTGATCTTCTAATTTATGGATTCCCTCCTTAAAGTGAGAAACCGGAAGACTGTCGAAATACGCATCCACGGCTGTTATTACCTCTTCGTTCGATGAAAATCGTTTCCCACGCATGAATTTTTTTAGATGTGAGAACAGCCAGAAGTCAGAGGGAGCTAAATCTGGCGAATAGGGAGGATGTTGCAACAATTCGTATTTTAATTTACTGATTTTTGCAATGGTTTTTTGAGCTGTGTGAGAGGGGGCGTTGTCTTGATGAAAAATGATTTTTTTTCTTTTTTAAACCAGGTCTTTTCTCACGAATTTTTCCATCTAGCTGGTCCAAAAGGTTACAATAATAATCTGAGTTTATTGTTTTACCAGTTTGGAGGTAATCCACAAACAAAATTCCTTTTGCATCCCAAAAAACTGATGCTAACACCTTCTTGGCCGATTTCTGGACCCTAACACGCTTCGGAGCCGAAGTACCGGGTTCACACCACTCCTTAGCCTCTTGTTTTGATTCAGGATCATGGTGGTAGACCCATGTCTCATCCATAGCGATGAAACGACGCACAAAATCCTTTTTATCCTTTCTAAAACGCTCCAAATGTTGCTGAGAACGTTGCATTCGAATGTGTTTTTGTTCCACAGTTAACGAATGCGGCACCCATTGTGCACACAGCTTTCTGTAACCCAAAACTTCAGCCAAAATATTGCTCACACTGCCTAACGAAATCCCTAGGGCTTCTACTAAATCTCTCTCGGTTAATTGACGATCTTCCAAAACCATATGCTGTATTTTTGCTACGATTTCTGGTGTTGATGCACTTTTTGGACGCCCTTCACGTGGATCGTCTCCAAGACTCGTACGACCACGTTTAAATTCAGCAACCCATCTTTCTACTGTTCTGATTGAAGGTGAAGAGTCCTTATACACTTTTAACAATCGTTCATGAATTTGTTTTGGTGCTACACCTTCCAAAAATAAGAATTTTATCACTGCACGATATTCAATTTTTTCCATCGTAAAAAAATACAATGACAGTCAACTTTGAACAGCTGCAAATATATAATGAGTTGATGGATCTACTTAAAACTTGACATGTGTTTATGAAATAGTAGTACTATTTATAGAGTAATAAAGTGACGCTCCTAATAGCGCCACCTCTTATCGAACGACAAAACTTATTGAACAACCTGGTAAAGTATTGCATGTCCACACCAGAACTATACATTTACTAAACCAGAATTACTGTACTGTACATATTCAAGTAATAAATTTTAAGTGCTAGCTAAATGCAATTTTCAATCATGTTTTTGTAAAAAATATATTTTGCAATGTGAAAAAATGATCAATGAAGTCATTTTAGACATGTTTGTATGCAATAGAATCTGTCTATTATAATCAATCATTTAATGTTAAATCTGTAAGTACTATTTTGAGACATGCTAATTCTCATGAATTGAAACGTATTTTTAAAACTTCACGTGACTGTAATCAGAGCTCAATTATAGTTATCACTATTCCCAATTTAAAAATGTCATTACCAGGCTAGTGTTTCAAACATTAAATATTTATCATTTTCATCATAAAATGTTTGCAAATATAACAATTTAACATTGCATGCATTTCTCACTTCAACTTATGCTAACTGCTATTAAACTTCTTCTTGCAAAAAACAGCAGGTAACAATACTGGATAGTTTTATTTATTATAATTATTATTATTAATAGTAACCTTCAAGCTATACAATTTTTAGCTGTTTTAACGTATGTTTCTAATGTCAGAATCAATAAAAATCAGAATTTCCAATACTTGTAAGTCCTATTCACTTACTCCACTTAAAGTTACAGTGGTACCTCAGGATATGAAATTAATCCATTCTGAAACTAAGGTCATATCATGAAAATGTTGCAAGATGAATCATTTTTTCCCATACAATTACATGTAAAACCAAATAATTTGTTCCAACACAAAAAGCACACTCAAATTAAAGCTAAGCAGTACATTGGAAAAAAAAACTTTAGTAAGGAAAACACTGAAAAATGTGTTTTGTAGTTGTAAATATATAAATAACCATAACAGAATTATAATTGATAAAAAAAAATGTAGTTTTATTTGAACTTTACCTTTGAGGATAGATGATGGTGGAGGTGTAAACTGGTGGCAGAGGAGAGGGAGAAGAGAAATGATACAAAACTTAACTTACATAACATAATGTAACAATAACTTAAAAATAACTTAACACTAATTTTTAACTTTTCTGTTTTATATATTTTTTTAAATTTTTTATTCACTGCTTTTTGCTTTGTTTCTTTCACTTCCACCAGCACTTTCACTGGATAGAGGTCACTTGGTAAAATATCTATCCAAAGAGGTTTCTTTTGCCTACTTTTTAAAATGTTTCTAAAATGACTTTACTCCAAGCAAATGTCTTTACTCCAAGCAGCAACACGGCCTGTATGAACCTTTTCGGGATGTTTCTTTTCAATAAAATCTGTCACTTTCTGATAATACCTCAAGATTTCCTTTATTGAGCGAGATCCCTTCACAACGAAGCAAACACGTGACTGAGACCAATGAACAAAAGTGAATAAAAAATGGCTCTGTGAACTAATGTAACGTCGTATGGTGAGTTTTTGTTTGTATTGTGGAGCAAAAATATGTTCGAATTTCATGTTGTATCCTGAAAATTTCATATGCTGGGGTGTTTGTATCCTGAGGTACCACTGTATTCAGTTACTGTTATCAGTATAGCAGAGTCCCAAGAAGATTACAATAAACAGATTCTACTGTAATAAATATAATTAATTTTAAATAGTCTGAAATTAATAGTTCATTATTATTAATACCAATCTAAGAAGATTAAACCTAAACAATGAGTAAATATCTAAATAAAAATCTTCAAATACTGAAAAAAAAAAAAATAATCCCTCATCAAACCCTTTAACCGGTATTAAATAAGAGTAAAATTATTTGAATAATCCGAAAACATTTGCATGTAATTTTACTCTTATTTAATACCGGTTAAAGGGTTTGACGAGGGATTATTTTTGTATTTAAATATCTAAATGCTTGTAAATAATGCATGTTTCTTTTATTATATGTATAATTTAGATAAAGTATCAGCAATTACTTACATTTTATCTGATAACTTTGAAACTATACTTGGAAGCTGACGTGGACACGATGATGACCGTTGGCCACTTCTGGTAGTTATTTTAATATCATTACCTTTAAAGTTGTTTGAACACTGAGATGAAAAATTGCCAAATGACAATTCATTTAAATATTTTGAGGTTTCGTTTTTTAGTAATGTGTTTTTATCTTTATTTGTTTTAATTGAATAAATGTCTCCATTTTGGTAGAACTCCAAATAACGATCACATATATTCAATTCAATTTCTTCATTCTCATCTGTAGCTGCAGAATTTGTTGTTAATGAACTATCTTTTTCTAATGAATCCATATCATTTGGCTGATTTTCATAAGAAGAGATTTTACTATCCTGAGATGATTCATTATTATTATTATTATTTCTAATAAGTTCATCAGATAAAACATTTTCAGTATCATTCAATACAGTTTCTGAAGATGACGATACTTCATTTTCTTCAGAAAAAACCTTCTCTTCCATCTCTGTATTTACTTGTAAAATTTCATCCAATGATTGCTGAGTATCTTCTGGTAGCTGTTGTTCTGTATCATAAGAAACAGAGTAAGTTGTTGATTGTGTTTCATCTTCTAAAACTGATTTGACTTCTATTTCATTTGTTTTATGCATTTCATTAACTATCAACTGTGAAGCTCTTTCTTGACATATTTCATTATTTATTTCATCAGTTTTAGAACCATCAACAATACTTGATGTATCATTAAAATTTTCAATACTTTCTGAAGTATTTTCCTCAACTTCTGCTGCTTCAACTAAACTATTTTCATTTTCTGTAAGTACCTCATCATTTTTCTGCATTAATTCAATTGATGCTTCTGAATTATCTTTAAGTATATCAATATCTATTTGTGTTTCTTGTGCTTGGGCTGCTTCATTCATCACCACTAATTCTTCTTCTGATTTATCAATAAAACTTGAAACAGATTCTTCTGAAGTCTCTTCAGATTCTGCTTCATCGGATGCATAGTCTAAGCAGAGTTTATTTTCTAAAATTTCTCCTAACTAAACATAAAAAATTTATCATCAATATAGGGCCAAGAAATATTTTTTAACATAGTAAAACTATAAAACTGCAATGCATTTATGAAGAAAACATGTTAAGGAATTAATCACAATTAATATATTAAAAATTAAAACAGTTAACACTTGTAAAATTCATCATATGAGATATAATAATCTAACTTTAAAATGTTAAAAAAAGAAAATAAATAAACTTATTGTTTTCTCTGTAGATTTTGAAGCTGCTGAAGTATAATTATATATTACCAATAGAATAAATTCTTCATTCAAAACTATTTTAATTATAAGTGAACTTAAAAATAGAATACCAATAGCTTATGCTAATAAAATCTTATTCCAAATTTAANCTACACAAAAGCCTGGGAACATTACAATTGAGTAGAAATACATACATCACAGTACAGAAGGCCACTATATTGAATACATGTCACATTGTTAGGAAATTCCTGAATACAGACAGTGACACTGACACACTTATTTAATTTTAGTTTTGTTTTGGTTGCTATGCCCTGACTTTGGGCCGGCATAGTACACAGCCACCAGTGTGTACCGAGTATAACCCACTAAACCCAACACATAATAATAATATTAATTATTATTATTATGTTGGGTTTAGTGGGTTATACTCGGTACATACCAGTGGCTGTGTACTATGCCGGACCTGCGTCAAGGCAAAGCAACCAAAACAAAACTAAAATTAAATAAGTGTGTCAGTGTCTGTATTCAGGAATTTCCTAACAATATGGCATGTATTCAATATAGTGGCCTTCTGTAGTGTGATGTATGTATTTCTATTCAATTCTAATGTTCCCAGGCTTTTGTGTAGTATGTGTGGTATTACACCTGTACAGGAGAGAACGACAGGTACAATAAGCACCCTATCCATCCTCCACAGATGCCTTATTTCCTGGGCGAGTTCTGTGTACTTGCTAATTTTTTCAGTGCATGTGTTTTGTACATTGTGAGTGTTTGGAATGGCTACGTCTATAATGTATGTGATTTTATTGTGTTTGTCAATGAGTGTGATGTCTGGTCTATTGTGGTAAATTGTTATCTGTGATTATGGCTCTGTCGTAGTACATTTTGTGTGTGTAGTTTTCCAATACTGTCTGTGGAATATACTTGTAGTATGGTTCGTGAATGTGTACCAAGTTGTGCTTCTTTGCAAGCTCTTGGTGTATTATATTTGCTTTTTATGTGTTGTGTCATGTCTGTTTGTTGTGAGTGTAAGTTTAATGGTGTGCTGTTTGAGTCTGCTAGAGTTACTGCTTTATGTAACTGTGATGTATCTTGTTTCTTGTAGAAAAACTCTCGCAGTGACTGTATTTGTTTGTAGTGAAGGTTTATAATGTCAATGAGTTATTATTATTAGTCTTCAGAAAATGAAAATGAATAAATAATTATGATAATGATAAACGAATCTCAATCAATTTTGAAATATGATTTTATAAAAGCTAAGCAAACTCACTGTAAAACAATTTCAGCTTTTAAATTTTCCATAACTTGTAGGATAATTAAATTTCAAAAGCAACATTAATATATATTCTATCTATCATGTCTCCTCCCTTTCATATCTCAAATGAAATCAATATTAGTAAACTGTTTACATGTTTAAATTTAGGTAATTAGGTAATACAGTAATACCTCGACTTACGCGAACCCGGAGTTATGTGATTTTCAAATCTTGTCGATTCGTCTTTTGTTTGAGCACCACGCAACTCTCAATTACTCACTCCCCCCAGACTATTGTTCAGCTTACATGTTCGGACGTGTCACGCGGAATCGAGAAATAGCTACAATTTATTTTGTGTTATTTATTTCTGTGTTTGTTATATCTATGGAGACTCGAGAGACTCTATGTGGTGATTTCTCGTAACCATGAACGAATCAAAAGACGAGATAAGATTAACAAGAACATTTATTAGCTTACATACATCTGAATTGGATTTTATGAAAATTGCGAAATTATACCCCGACTTACGCAAATTCGACTTATGCGATTATCGCTCGGTCCCACCTATTGCGTAAGTTTGGGGTATTACTGTACCTATTTATTAATTACATTCTTGTAATCATTAATAATTTTTTTTGTCAAAAATTATGAATATGAGAATACTGCAATTCACTAATTTTGGGTAACTTTCCTCATATTTATTGGAATTTAGTATATTACATGCTCCTTACCATTTAGACCTTCCATTTCATTAATCTTTCAAAGATGTAAGAATGTTTTATTGTTTGGTATTGGTTATATGTGATTGGTTTAAAAACATGAAAACATAGCACAAAGAAACATATATGATGATATTTCTAAAAATTGCCACTACATCACCAAAAGTAAAATTCAATTTTTCAATTTTTTAATGTAAAATCTTTGTCTTAGAATAAATTATTAGTAGAATTAAATATTTTTCTAATCATTTAATCCAAAACACCAATTTCTCTATGCTTTATAAATTCAGTAAAATTTGGTATTTTAACAAAAATTTAATGATAAATACAAGTTTACAAAACTTCAAAACTAGTAAATTTTAGCTCTATTTCTGTTTTCAAGCTGTACTTGTAAATCTTTCATTTAACCTATCAAGTCACATTTGCCTTATTTGTATTATAGATGAATGCTACTTTTTAATCATACTGAAAAATTGCAATAAAATAATAGCATATCTTTACTAACCTTCTGCTTTTGAGGTAATGGAGGAGGTTTATTTTCTATTAAGATATTCTTTGATCCTTCTATTATAGCTAGGTAGGAGAATCTCAATTGATCTGGAGTCTGAATCAAGCCCATTCTATATTTGCGCATTTCGAGAAGCAAATCTTTTACACCAACAAAATCCATTCTTCCCATTTCTTCAATCTGTATATAATAAGATTATTTCAATTTTCATAAATATATTATATTATTATTATTCAAGTTTTGAAAACTTACCATCACAAGACAAGAATCTACAAGACAAAATGTTCCAGAACGACCAATTCCTGCACTACAATGAACTACAGGAGGTATATTTTCAACATCAAGTATTCCTTTTTCTCTAATTACATGTAAAAACTGTAAAAAAGCTTCTGGTGATTCTGGTACTCCAAAATCAGGCCAGGTCATATAGTGAAAATGATATAAAATGCGAGACTCTCCTGTCTGTAAACAAATTCATTATATATATCATCATTCATAGTAAATAATATAAACTTCAGTATTTTTGAAAAAAAAATTTATTCATATAATATAGAACAAAAATACTAATAGTTTATGAAGGGGGAAAAAAGTGCTCAAAATAATCATTTAACAAAAAAAACATGAACAGTACATATTAAAAATGCATTAAGCAATGTATTCATAATAATGCTAATTTTCTCTTACTATACAGAAAGCTGTTGATACTATTGGCAAAAAACTGCACTTCAACAAGAGTAAAATAAATCCACTACAGAAAATGAAATTTGTAGTTATATAAAATATATTTAAAAAGAGCAATATTGACATATATTCTTTGTCAAGATCCCCATATTTATGTTACTTCATTATAGATTAAATATTTGTTTATTGATATATTTATATTTGAACTAAAAATTAAGATAAAATTAAAACTCTTAATTTTATATTTTTAAAAATTTTACTATTAAGAACTCATTTGTTCTGTATTTTTTGTACATTTTCAGTAGCATGTTCTTTTTAAAATGAATCACAACACACCAAGAAAGCAGAGCAATCTTCCTGCCATTTTGAATCAAAAGTGAATTAGGACAGGATCACACATTAATAAAATACAGCATATATTTAGATGGAAACATAAAGAATATTTTTGAAAATTTCCTTTTAAACTGAACAGAATATCAAGTAAAACAATGAATCTACTTTTTATGTGCTGAAAAATTTTCAGTCAAAATGTAGCTAATAATAGAATCTCTCATAACATTCATTCTAGTCACATTCTTTTAGAATTGCAGTATCCAAAAGCTGGAACTTATATCCATGTTCAATCAAGAAAACCTATGTACTTTCCAGCAGTGAAGTAGATGATTTACATATGTTTTCGACTACATTCAATATTCTGTTTCAGGTTTAACTGGAACTTCTTATTTTTCAGAAAATGGAATGCCCCAATGTTCTAAAATGTATTGGAATGCTTTTAAATTATGTAATTGCCTATTAGTTCAATGACGTATGTTCCAAAATTAAAACGAATGAACAATATTGATTGAGACCAATTTCTTAGTAATGTTTATAAATTATGTAGCTATTGGATTTTAGCTTTATTCCCCCCATTTATCATCGTAAAATATTTGCCATGCAGCTGATAATGTCTTACAATACTATGGGTTGACACAATTTCAGTCTTTGGATGCTTTATAAATCTGCAGGATTTCCATGGTTTTAATGTTGTTTTCATCATGAGCTTTCCTGATTAGTCTAGCTTCCTTAAGGTTCACTGTCAGCCTGGGCTCAGTAGCAAAAAAAGCTGATGCTGTGACTAGTGTGTTGTGTTCTGTTATCTTTATGTTCTTTTAATCATGCTAAAAGTGATTGGCTGGTGATACATAGTATACATATACATATGTATACTATGTTTTAAATGTTTATAATGGGCAGAGATCAGAGTGGAGAAACTGAGGTGCATAAAAGAGATGTTATATTGATATAATTATCTTAAATGTCATCTTTTAAGTTTAAACTGAAGAGGGTCAAATAAGTAATTCGGCCAAAATGAACTTTTTAAAAAAAGTCAAATCAATGAAAAATAAAATATCTTTCTAAATGTAAAAATTTTTTTGTTTACCTGGGTCTCAGTGGTTAGTGGCAAAAAGAGAAACAGAGAGATCATTATTTGTCATCTCAACTGCACTAATTTAGTGATTTAAATAATTTGAAGAAGCCATCCCTCATAGTTTTATAATAATAACTACTACTGTAAATTATTAACAACACTAGTGTATGTATAACCTATTATCATAGATGGGGACACAGTAAATCCTTGCATCTCTATTTTGTTATGATTTTAAAAATGGTATATAATCTTGGTTGGTACATGAAGGAATGCAAAGCTGTTTGAATCTATGTTAATGTTAATTTACTATCTATGTTAATCTATGTTAATGTTAGATTTAATGTACAGTACATATTTGAGATTGCAGTGGGTGATCAGTTAACGAACATAATCTGTTCCAAGACTTTCTTTGCTATCCAAATTGTTTGTTAACCGATTATCGATTTACCATAGGTTAGTGAGCGCTAAGATTGGCTTTACTTCTAGACTTATTACACCACCACAGGACATCAAATTAGATTTGGAAAAACACTATTTTATTTTCAGAATGCATTTCGGACATAGAGTCCCTCATCAGCTATTTGCTACAAAAATTAATAGGAGGTTAACAATTTTATAAAAAGGCCGTGATTGACATAAATGAACAAAAATGTGGACTTACATTTGACATGTGGATTCGACGCGTTGAACATTAATTAAAAGATTAAGCATATGATATGCAAGATTTCTCGTTAAAAACGGTAATGTTGGTGCAATAACGTAATAATAAACAGAGGTACCGGTAAAACAGTAAAGTTATAAAAATATACATTGTTAACAAAATGATAAGTAAATTCACAGTAACACGAACAGGGTAACAAGACGATTCGAAGTACATTCCAGGGTGACTACTTTATACAAAAACTCAAAACTTTAAAGTTCGAGCCCACCCACAGGATTGCCTCCTTGGACGTACGCAGCATGTATCCGTCCATTAAACGCAACAGAATATTAGCTACATTAAAAATCCAAAACTGTCAGCAATGGATCATAGATATGGTAACTCGTGTTGGAAAATAATTATTTTGTCAGCCAAAAAAGATTCTTTAGACAATGCGATGGTATCCCCATGGGCTCAATAATAGGACCAATCCTTGCTGAATTAAGTATGTGCAGTATTGATCATGACGTTGTCAGCATCAAGGGTATAATTGAACTGTACCGTTACGTCGACGACTGTTTTCTCATATATGATGACATCATCATACAGGCGGACAAAATCCTGGAACACGTAAATAAAATAGAAAATGACATTAAATTTGACTTAGAACCTGAATGCAACTGTCAGTTACCATTCTTAGACATTCTCGTCACGAGACACAAAGACAAAACAACCTTTAAAAAATATAAAAAACCTTGTACTATTGACAGCGTCATACACTTTACATCTGAAGTACCAACTTATATAAAAAAGAATACTTTCTACATGTACTTGGATAAAATTATGCAACGTACCACATATGATACCGATATATCCAATGAAATCGAAGACATCATAAAAACATACTTATTAAACGGTTATAGCAAGCGCATGATTAGTAACTGGCTTGATAAAAAATATGTTAATGCACACAAACAACCAATTGACAACACTGCTTATAAATTTCTTAAAATTCCTTACGTTACGAATATTTTTGAAAGAATCAAAAGTAAATTAGTTAAGTATAATATTATTCTGGTACCCGAACATCGCAACAGCTTACATAAGGAAATAAACGTACCTAACAGGAAAGCTAACATATGGGACCAAAAAAACGTTGTTTACGAATTTGAGTGCGACTGTACTACACCCAAATCTTACATTGGTGAAACTAGTAGGGAATTAAAGGTCCGTTTCAATGAACATATCTCTGCCATAGCACACAATAATGATAGTTCGGCTGTAGCCGCCCACTGTAATAATGAAGGCTGTCAGATTGTAAAGGATACTGTCAAAATAATTAGAAAGGAACCAATACTTATAAAATACTTATAAAAGAAGATGGTACGAACACTTAGAAATAATTAAAAACAAAGAGAAAATCATGAATAACAACTCTGGCCAAAAATTACATGAATCGTGGTACGCATATTTGACCAGAGGAGGCGTGGGGGGAGGGGAGAGGTGTGAAAACGGATAGGGGTGAGGGTGACAGTCACCCTGGAATGTACTTCGAATCGTCTTCTTACTCTGTTCGTGTTACTGTGAATTTACTTATCATTTTGTTAACAATGTATATTTTTATAACTTTACTGTTTTACCAGTACCTCTGTTTATTATTACGTTATTGCACCAACATTACCGTTTTTAACGAGAAATCTTGTATATCGTATGCTTAATCTTTTAATTAATGTTCAACGCGTCGAACCCACATGTCAAATGTAAGTCCACATTTTTGTTCATTTATGTCAATCACGGCCTTTTTATAAAATTGTTAACCTCCTATTAATTTTTGTAGCAAATAGCTGATGAGGGACTCTATGTCCGAAATGCATTCTGAAAATAAAATAGTGTTTTTCTAAATCTAATTTGATGTCCTGTGGTGGTGTAATAAGTCTAGAAGTAAAGTAAAGCCAATCTTAGCGTTCACTAACCATTGAGAAGACTAGACAAGAAGCGTATCATAGTATACTTACCACAGGTTTTTACGGGAATTTCATTAATTCGTTCTGGAGACCCCAAAAAATAAAAAATATATACTTTCTTACTATGTTTATTTATATGTAATACAGTAGAGTCCCAAAAACTCGGCACTTGATAACCCGGCAGTCCAGATAACTCAGCCACACCTTGGCAGGGCAAAAAAACCCCTAGTTAATTTTCATTATAGACAGCTTTATGCCTCAAAGTATTTTTCTGAGGCCTGTCTTATCAGGTAAGTTACTGTACACTGTGTATTCATCAATTTTCATTTTCATGTAGTAAAGGCTCTATGCCTTCATAAAGTATGTACTTTTCCTTTAAGGTATTTGGATGCCATTCTAAGACCATTGTTCTCATCCTCCTACTTCTTCAAAAGATGTTTAATAGCAGATATCGGCATTAATCCTCTTTTTCAGAAGAAAACATATTTCGCCAAGTTTCTTGGTGTTCTTCATTCAAGAGTTCTTGACATTCTTCTGTCGTCAGATCAGTTTCCATTATGAGTTCTTCAATGTTCTTTATTTCTCAGATGTGATTTTTGTTACTCCTTTAGCTGCTTGAGTCTTCTTGATTATATCTTTCTTAGCTAAGATTGTGCCTACTGTAGACCTGCTCAAGCCACACTGCCTAGCAACACTAGACATCTTCTGCCCACTCTCTACCTTTGCTATTATACTCTCACCTTTCGAAACTAAAAACAGACGCAAAACTTAACAAGTGCCTGCCCAACAGTCTTGCCAATACTATAAAAGAATTGTTTCTGTCAGAAAAATAAAGACCGGAATTACAAGGAAGAGTTCCAAAGTTCGGAGGAATACTATCCAATCAGTATATACCGGGTTGAGTGTCGATATCGACATCTCCCGCGTTCCGAAAAGTTTAGAATTGTTACCTGAAGACAAAGGAAAACCAATCGGTATTCATTATTTTACGCCGCTTCTTCACGTGTTTCTGCAGTGAGGTGTTCGTTGTCCGAACATAAAAATCTTTCGGAAAGAGTTCGTTAACCAATCACCCAGTGTATTTATTAAATTTTAGTAGTTTTCAACATATTTTATTTCATTATTCAGTAATCGGCTCTTGTCGATTATATTAACTGTAGTTCATTTATTAGCGTGTCATTAGGTTTAAAACATGTACAGTAATGTATTGGAAGCAAATTATGAACTCATTAGTATCAATTATGATATTTAATTAAACTATTTCTTTAAATCATCATAGAAGCAAAATACAGTAAAGCATCAATTATCCGAATATCGATCAACCGAAACGTCAATTAACGGAAAGCTTTCCAGTCGGCAAATTTAAATTTCTGCTAGTGCTGTGGCGCTGCAATATTTGGCTATGTCTTGGGCTACTCCAATATTATTTTTGTTGGTATGTGTGTTTTAGCTGGCAGCACTGGCGCAACCATGAGAAGGTACATAAGGACATGCCAGGATTTGAACGAATTTCAACATGTGATAGGTTAATATATTTTTCGTACATAATCAGTTATCCGAAAAATCGATTATCCAAACAACCCCAATCCTGGGTTTTGTATCAATTGTTTCAGATAATTGATGCGCTACTGTACAAATATTTTTGCTAATTTATTAAGATGAATTATTTCTTACCTATCACTATGGTAGAAGCAGGTAAGAAATAAGCCAAACTCCAAATGAATTGTCAAATCTTTTATACAAATAAGAAGGTCAAATGGACAACAGTCCTAAATGTGACAAAAAATTTGTTCTCCAAAGTTGTGATTATGTCTCTTCTATCATATGCTTCTGTCTTTAACCTATTCTGTGTTATTCCCAGCCATATCTCAGGCTAAAAAATAAAGAACCAGACTGTTGGACCCAAGATATCTCGTTCCTGCATTGGAACAATTTTTAACACTAGAAGTTGCTACTTTTCATAATTATCATATTAAAACTAACTTCCGAAATATGGTTTTATTTGTTTTTACATTTTTTAATATGTCTATTTTGTTTAGGCCAAACAAAAAATGTTTTTGAATGATATAATATCCACAAATATTTTTTTTCTAAAATGTGTAATTTTCGTTAGGCTTAAAATTGAAAAAAGTTCAACATAAAGCAATGTATCAGACAAAAATTTCAACACGGGATAGGTTGAGAGTTTTACTTGTACTGGCAAAGAAGCTTCCTTTCAAAAAGTATAAATATAGATCAAATCTCAATAAAGCAAACTTAATTAGATCAAATCCTTACATTAATCAACTTACTGCAGTAACAAATAAATTTATTACTTAGCATATGTATTCAATGTCAATATAGACAATACCAACTTGGGTTGAATTATTTATGAAATACTTAAACCAAATAATTAATGAAATTATTTATTACTGTAACAGGGAGATGATTATATCATTAGAGTTGGATTTAATAAGCTGTTTTCTATATGAACTTTAATCTTCACATTAAATTTTACAGATACTCTAAGGAACTTTTCTGTAGCATTTGTAGTTTTAAAAGGTTGAAAGCTATGTTCCTTTATGACTTCATTCCTCTTTTTTTTTTATGGAAAATCCTACACATCTCTTTCAAAATGATTACACCTTTAAGAAGTTTTTTACCCACTTTACTAACTAATTCATGAAATAGTAACTCATTAAACCAGTGTTTTTCAACCTTTTTTTATTGAGTGGCACCCGATTGAAAAATAAAAAATCGTGACACCCTTTACCAGCGGCAGATCTAGAATCTGAATAGGGGGGGGACTAATGGGCCAGAAGAATTTTTTGCAAAAACAAATATTACGCAGAATGCTGGGGTGGGGTCCAAGAAGGGTGTCCCCTCCCTGGAAAGAAAAATTTTTAAAATTGACAGTTTGAAGTAGCATTTTAATGCAAAAAAAAAAACGTTTCTACATGTTCAAAAATCAAAATTTAAGTCCATTGAATTTTGTCGAAATACCTAGATGTAAAATAATAATCTCGCTATTGTTTTTTAAAACTAGTTTTATTATCAAATATATCATCATTTTATATTAACATTTTATTGACAAACAATTTTTAAGTTTTTTATACTATTATGATGGATATATAAAATAAATATTTCATTACTGTTTTCTTATCTTTTTCATATCAATTTTAAAAATTTAATTAAAAAAATGATAAAAATTTGTTTATTTGTCATCACTGCTTTTGAATACTATGAAAATATTTACTGTATGTAATATGCACCTACTTTGTGATTGAAACCACACGCTTTTCAAAGTACAATGCAATGCTTTTTAAAGTATATACAAGACACAAGTGTCCATGTCGTTCTTCTCTGCTGGTTGGCCTAGTACTGGGACTGAAAATGTGAAGGCCAAGTAATGTGGTTTGGGCGAACTCATGACAAGTAGTGCGTACACATAGCGTAGAACATTACATTAGTGAGGTTGATGCCAAAGTTTTAAACATGAAAACATGTACGTCGGACGTTCAGTGCTGCTTTCCTATAAGCCCAGAAATTTGACAATGGTATTTGGATAGTCAGTGGTATCATGCTCGACATTCCAAATACCATTGTCATACTTCTAGGCTAACAGGAAGTGGAGCTGAACATCCGACATACACATTTTTGCGTTTAAAACTTTGGCCTCAACCTCGCTATTAACATGCAATTAGTCATCGTTTCTTTGCTTACTAGATATCTCGTAGCAAAATAGAACTGACAATGGGTTATCTTGAACTACACTTAAGTAAATTTCCAAGAAAATGCCTAAAGGCCCTAAACTTTGCAACACCCCAATCATGGCGCTGCGGCACCCCAGTTGAAAAACACTGCATTAAACAATTGAAATAGTAAACAAAAAAAGTAAACAAATGTATTTAATATTTCATACATAAATTTTAATATAATTACAGTAGATCCCCCTATAAGACTGGTTCCTATAATTACGATTCCTATAAGACTGCGAAAAAATTGTGGTGGTATCCGTACACAATGGTAAAAAAACTCCTATAATTACGTAAAACGTCATCGGGCAGCCGNAGTTCAGCGAAGTTTTCGCAGAAAAATAACATCAGAAATCGCGGCCGTGGTTTGCCGAGCTGTTCCGCGACGAAAACAAGCTTGAGCAATGGCTATGTCGAATAGTGCAGACTCGGTAAGTAATCCTACAATTTTTTGTTTATAGCATAGTTTATACGGATTATTTCCAAAAAAAATATACGTATTTTGGAAATGTTGAGTCGGATTAGTCTAGAATCGATTAATTTTATGGAAGAAAACCTTTCAAACAGCTATAGTCCATAAACTTCACACGTGTCGGGCTGTGATTGGCTGCGATTCCTACAAAATCGGATTCATAAAGAACGGAACGTATCTACCGTCTTATAGGGGGATCGACTGTAATCATAAATTTTTAATAATAATATTTAAATACTTTAAAATAAAAATTTTTTTATTAATACCTCAAGATCAGTTAAAAGAAGTTCTCGAATTATATAATTAGAAAAAATTTCTTCTCCTAAATTGGAAACTTTTAAGTTTACATTATTGAGATGTAATTCATTTTCATCATTTGGTTGTAAGGACGGCCAATATTGATGGCATTTAATCTGTTAAAAATAGTTTTAAAAAGTATTTAATTCCAATAGCAATATCAATTAAATTCAATATAATAAATTCTTATATAAAATAAAAAACTTTGATTAATAGATCCTATAAATTGACATAGTTAATTTTTTAAAACACCTGAAAATTACTTGAAATAAATTATTTTTAGTTAATATTTACAGTAATCAAGATAATATTTATCTTCAGATTATAATAAAATTATAAAATTTCATTGTGTTAAAACTGTTTAAAGTTAACAGTAAACTATTTTCAAAATTATTATTATATTCATACTATGAGAATGAAATGTCTTCAATTCAGAGTAATAAGTGAATTTGGAAAATAAGAATCATATTATGACAAAAAACATTTTCTTAAATTCTTTATAAATAAAATTAATAATTGCATTTTAATACTATATATAATGGTGATCTCAATTATCCATTATGTAATATTTTCTAAATCAAATATTGTATCCTACTTATTTTCTTAATTATTTACAAATATTATTTTATTTCCTTCTTTAAAAGTAATTACAACACTTAATTCAAAATTTATATATACAGTAGAGCGTCGATTTTCCGAAAGTCAATCATCCGAAACGTCAATCATCTGAAAGAATTCCAGTCGGCAAATTTAAATTTTCGCCAGTGCTGTGGCGCTTCAATCTTTGGCTATGTCTTGGGCTACTCAAATATTTTACGTTTTTGATACTAAATTAACACCTGAAGTATAATTTTTTATTATTTTTATATTTTTTAATATATTTATTTTGTTTGTACAAAATAAAAAAATAAATTTTTAACGATACAATAGTCTTTGTTAGGCTTAACATTGACGAAAATTCAATGCGAAGCGACACGCAACGGATAAAAATTTCTACATCGGATATGTTAAACTATTTTTTCGTACGTAAATCAGTTATCCGAAATATCAGTTATCCAGACAACCCCAGTCCCCAATTGATTCGGAAAATCGACGCTCTACTGTAAAAACTTTAATAATTCCTTTCAAAAAAATTCATATTATTCATAACTGTACATTAACTACTAATTACTTAAAAAACTTTTCTAAATTATTTAAAAACTAAGCAATTTGTTACCTCAACAGTTACTTTATTGTACTGCACATTGTTTAAAATATAGTCTTTAAATACTATTTAAATTTTTAAGTACTTTTTTATTTCAATTTAAAAATGATAACAGTAGTTATTACAAATTACAATAATACCTCGACTTACATCAGATTCAACTTTGCATTGGTTTTCAAGTAGTACAAACAGAAATTACCAGCTAACTTTATTAACATTTCACATGTTGCGAGTTGATTTCAACATAAATAATAAATAAAATATTTCTGTTCTTTTTTGTTTTGTAAGAAATTAATAAAATAAAATAAAAGGTAGTACAAGCAATTACTTTATTGGGCTGCAATTTTCAAATTGTAAACCTATAAATTCCCACTGACTTCTGTCTGTCTGTCCTTCCTTAATCTCAGGAATGGAGTTAAATAGATGAAAAATGAGACCAAATATGGAAAGCTTAGGGGCAGGAGGCTCCAACTAACTATATATGAACTTCCAGCTTGGACTGGAATTCAGGTTTTTTCAATTCAAAAATTCTCTCCAGAACAGAGTTATATAGATAGATGACTGGCATGTGTCTGTTGTTAGCAGGAAAAGTATGGTGTACAGGGGCAGGACACTACTAAAATCAAATTTTTTAATTTATTTAATTTAAAATATGATTAAAAATTGCACCCTAGCTCTGTGATGATGTCACAATAAATAATTTCTTGTGTAACATTTAATGTATCAGTAAAGGCACCTTATTGACTGTGCTTTAATAGTTATACAGTAGAGAATCGATTATCCGACCCCCGATTAACCATCACATCGGTTAACCAACGGTTCTAGTCGGCAAATTTCAAATGTCCGCTAGTGATGTGGCACTACAATATTTGGGTATGTCTTGGCTACTTTAATATTATTTTTGTTAAATTTTTGTGTTTTAGCTGGCAACACTGGCTCGACCATGAAAGGGAGGCCAGTATTTAAACGAGACTTAATTTTCTAATTATGAGTGGTTGTTTGTTTTGTGAGCAATAAAATAATTTTAAAATAATTTTTAACGATACAATAGTGACGATTATTATTTTTTTAAAATTTTGTTATGCTTAACATCAATGAAAATTCAATGCGAAGTAGGTTAATAGCGATATACTAATATACTAATTACATGGGATATCCTAATATACTATACTAATAATGTATTTTTTCATTATTTTCGGTTATCCGATTTTTTCAGTTATCTGACCAACCCAAGTCCCCAATTGAGTCGGATAATTGATGCTCTACTGTATATATATTTATTTTGCCTTATATTGAAATTGAGCTATAAAACCAGAAGGTTGTTTTAGTGAAAAGATTTAAAAAAACGGAGAGTGTATTTTAATTTTTTTATTTTGTTATTTCTTTAATTTATCATTAATTTACATGTATACATTTAAGGGGAATGTTTATTAAGGGTTTATAGGAAGTCTAAATAGCTATTTAGGAGATTATTCAATTTATGTCATTTTTTGACTTAAGTTGTGTCTTCTGGAATCAATTACCAATGAAGGGCAAAGTATTACTGTATTATATAAATCAATGCTAAAATTCAATAATTTCAGTAACATTTTGAATTTTATGGATTAAGTCAAAGATATCTTTGCAATTTCAAAAAATTTATTTATATACAAAAAGTTACAGCGATGTCACAATAACAATGATGGCTGATCCCCAATAACAAGCAAAGAACAAATCCATAAAGTTAAGTATAAGACTAAAAATACAATTAATAAAAAACACATATGTTTAAAATAAAATTTTAATGCAGGAAATGGTCGTACAGTTTTTTTACAACTGGATTTAAATTTTAAAAAATCAAGAAAGAATAGATCTTCAGTGATTATAGCAGTCTTTTGATATCTGTAGACCAGCGATTCTCATCCTTCTTAGCTCCACAACCCCCCAAATAGTAAATATAAATAAAATTAATATTTTGCAACCTCCCACACAAAGGAATAATAACAGTAAGCCTTACTATTACTAATTAAATTTTGACTGTAATTATAAATGTAAAATTTTTTTTATTTATTAAATTATTTTTTTTTTATAAATGTAAATCACCTTTTATCACTCGAAAACAATTTGCTTTTGTGTGTTTCTAATGTAGATCCACGTATGGAGAAAATTTTAAACGAAAAACAGATACAACCATCATATTAATTTATTTTCTTTACATGTGTACTTATTGTAAGTAAAATGTTTGTAAGTTTATAATAAATGATTTTTTCTCATAAAATGATTTCATTATTGTTTCGCAACCCCCAGGTTGAGAAACGCTACTGTAGACAAACAATTTAAGTGTAATGTTAACGCAAGCAAATGAAGAATATAAACAGGCAGAATCTCTAGTTAAAAGAAGGAACCCATAAAAGAAAATATTAGAAGGGAAACCATTAAAATATTTGTAAGAATATATTCTCTCAAAATAATCATTTCATTTAAAAAACAAGGAAAACCTAAGCACATGTTAACAGCCTCGGGAGAATTAGTAGAGGAGAGGTTTGCAAGATTATTTAAAAGGCGATAGATTTTAGCAAACACTGAATGAAATTTATGCAGAGTGGAAGCATGTCCTACCCCTGTAGACCATACTTTTTCTGCTAACAACAAAGACATGCCAGTCACCTATCTAAAATGTTGTGGATGGCATAGAACTAAAAATTTACTTTAAACTGAGAACACAAACTGTCCTAAATTTAGAAAGCTTGACACACATTAGGAAATGTTTGTTTCAATTTTATGTTGTATGTACAAGTTTTTCTGCCATACTAAGATGTTTAACTGTTCATAATTCCATTCATTATACAGAGTATCACTGTTTAGCCATGTTTTAAATTTTTTTGGGAGACTTATTGCAATAAAAATATAAAGGACAAACATTTATTTTAATTATTAGAGTGACCCCTTCATTATATTGTGCATGCAGGAGACAAATGTGCAATGTATTAGATGGCATGATACATCAGTTGTATCATGCCATCTAAATTGATAAATTGAAAAAAACTGGCACAGTTTATAAGATAAACTGTAACTGTCAGAATCCGAAAGAATACATAGGGGAAACAGGAAGGACATTAGAATTACGTATAAAAGAACATGAAGCTGCCATAAAACTAAAACATAATAATTCCCCTTGGTTTAACCACATAAAAAATAGCAACTGCCAAATAGATAGAAATAATATTAAAGTCCTACACTATGAAAAAGATATTTATAAACGTAAATTCAAGGAACACACAGAAATAATAAAACATAATAATGATAATTTAATTAATGTATCAACTGGTATGCAAATACACCAACAATGGTATACCATAATAGAGAGCGCTAAGATAGATTAGTTACATCATAAGGATTGTACATTGTCGCATAAAAATTTTATTGTATTCTTGTTGTATTCTTAATAATTTTTTAAAAAGGTTGTACAATGTATACTGCCAAAATTGATTATATACTTTTAATTGGAAAGAAATCTGTATGTATATATACAGTCATACCCCGACTTACGCGAACCCAGAGTTACGCGATTTTCAAATCTCGTTGATTCGTCTTTTGTTTGAGCGCCACGCACTCTTAATTACTCACACCCCCCACATTATTGTTCAGCTTACATGTTCGGACGTGTCGCGCCGAATCGACACATAGCTCCAGTTTATTTTGTGTTATTTATTTCTGTGTTTGTTATATCTACGGAGACTTCAGAGACTCTATGTGATGATTTCTTGTAACCGTGAACGAATCAAAAGACGAGATAAGATTAACGAGAACATTTATTAGCTTACATACATCTGACTTGGATTTTACACAAATTGTGAAATTATNTGAAATTATCATTAAGTTGTTGAAATAAATTTTGGCATGCTTTTTCTAATGATGGAGTTATCATATTTTTGCTGACTTCTAAACATGCATCATGAAGTTGTGGTTCAATAGCAGAAACCATACAATAGCCAATATTTTCAGAAAATCCCTTCAAAACAAAAATATATTTTATATTGACATTCTCTAAACATATCTTAAAATTAAACAATATCATATCTGAATTCTACTTTAGTAACTTTTTCTTTCAGCAAAAAATTAAATAGTTAACACATTCATATTGAAATAAGATTCAATATTTAAATATTTGTAAAAAGTTACTATATGTTATAATTTGTATGTTATAAGGTAGCAAGCAGTGCCTTTTTTACAATACATGATACAAGCCCTTTGAGTAAGTTTATAAGATGGTTAAAATATTGTAAACGGGACTAAAAGTACTGTATAAGTGTGAAAATTAGATCATATGAAACTCAAGGAAACTCTTAAGCAGTGAGGAGAGCTAGTAAATTAACCTAGCTCGAAATGCATCTGTAAAAAACAATAAAATGAGTTTATAACCTGAATTGGGTGTGAGGTAGCCTACCGGAAAGATTTTTTCGGATTGAAGAGACATTCACTAAATCAACATATAAAACAGCTAAACCATCAGAAAATTCAGAACAACTGATATATTTATTCATTATTGACTAAAAAACTTTTATATTTGGAAAACTAATGCAATATATCCAAATAAGTGCTATAAGAAGGAGCTACTGTATATTGTTTAACATTTACAATATTTTAAAATGATTAACATTAATTCAAGTTCACTGTTGGCCCAAGTACCTCTTTAAAGTGGTTTGAGTATCGGAACCAATGACTAGCAATGTTGTACTTTTAAAATAATATATCACTTATTTAAATGTGTTTGTTTGTTAACCAGTAATTGTATACACAATCTGCCACAAGTAAAAATAAATTATAATATAAAAAATTTGACCTATACAATAGTGTAGAAATTCAAATTACAAACAATTTCTATAAAAGATCATTTTCCAAAATATCAAATTTTTACAATTCAGAAGTGTGGAGGATCCCTGTGATGTCTTATCAAGAACCTGATATTTCCTAGCGTCGCAAATTGATACTTCCCTAATTAAGGAGGTGGTATCATTTGAGGTGGCAAGGTGAAAACTGGATATGTGGATGGTGGTGTTAGATATTAGACACAGAGGCACAAACTCCATTTATATTTAACAACCATTTATTAAAATACAAAAGACATCTCACATACACAGTGTAAGTAGGAGATCTCCCTTGGTCCTTAAAACTAATCCAACATGATACCAGTGTTCAGATAGGATACGATGTTTGTGTGATGATAAAGTTCTTCAAAATTTGTTGCTCTTTATC
The DNA here is from genome assembly GCF_000671375.1 of Centruroides sculpturatus. Lineage (NCBI taxonomy): Eukaryota > Metazoa > Arthropoda > Arachnida > Scorpiones > Buthidae > Centruroides > Centruroides sculpturatus. Next base: position 117,199 of record NW_019384587.1, on the reverse strand, counting down.
AATGGATCGGTGTTCTAGACAAAATGTCCACTGATGAATGCAAAAAAACACAGTTTGTTGTTTCTTGTATCCAGGATAAAAGTTCCCATCTTAGCTGGAGAGCTCTTCAGTCTTGGAGGGATCACTCTCTTGTCCAGTGGAATCACTTTCATCCACTTGGTGAGAATCCATTTGACTTGGGAAAAATCCCTTTCAGTTGACTTGGTGGGAAAATCTCTGAGAAGAATTGCCGTTCTTGAATTTGGGCCTCTTAAAGGTTTTGCATCCCTGATCAGACGTTCTGGTTGGTTGTAATTTCCATTCTCTACTTTTCCAATTAGTCCCTAGTTTGTTGACAGGACCATTCAAGACAGAATTTGGAGATTGGATGTTTATTGAATCAAAGATGTTTATTGAATTTGTTGCAAATCCGCCTGTAATTCAGAGTCAAGAGTTTTTACCCCATTTGTAAATATTACCAGCTACACTTATGTGACATTTGGTTTTATTACACATTCTATCTTCCCGTTTTTGCGATTGTTGAAGAAATAGTCAAATTACCAATCTGCTCACTCACAATATTTTATCTACTAAGAGCATTTTATATGATAACTTTTTTCTTTAAAACAGATTTTGGTCAAGGTTTTGGACACTGGTCAAGACCTCACAGAAGAGTTCATTTGTTGTAGTTAATAAATTGTATGAGAATATTCAAAAATAAGTATGTATTACTTAAAAACAATTTAAATAATAATAATAAAATTAAAACATACAACTTACAATATTTTTTTCAACAATTCGATTCAACATTATAATTCCTTTGCATTTCTGCTCCCAAACCATTGCCCAAAAATGGCCAGTTGTTGTTGGTAGTGGACCCTTTAAAATTATAATATATTTTATGATTTTTATTTACCAAGAATATCATAATGTAATTGCAAATCACACCTGTGTCAAAACATAGGCACGTTTGGCTGCAGGAACTGGTACTAAACTAGCATTGATGTAATCAGTATCTGCTCGTTGAAGACAAATGCGAGAATGATCATCTGAAAATTTAACACAAATTATTATTATACAATTATTTTATAATTTATTCAATATAATGCATTATATTTGAAAAAATATATTGTCACACAATTTTTAATAATATAATCATAAATATCAGAATATTTTTCTTTATTTGTAGTTTGATGTTAAATGTGCATGAAAGACAAGAAACATTCCTGAATTTGATTTTATCTATCTAATAATAAAAGATAACTGATCTGTAGACTTATATTTAGAAGAGTCAAGAATAAGTTAAAGGTATTTAGTCTGTTTGTATTGCCATTTTCTAAATTAATATACTGTATATTATTTTATTATAAAATTTTTATACAAAAAAAAATTCATCTACTTTTCAGATGATCTAATCATCCTACTTATTATTATGATTATTTTAATCTCTAATTCTGCTATAGCTATAGATGAGAAATCTTGCAGAGATAGTTTATGTTAGAAATATGAAAATATTTTTCAAAGTCAGAGACTATAGCCAATTGACATCAGCTAAAAACAGCAGAAGCAAACACCCATATCTGGATTTCTTGATCAATAAACTAAAAAAACATAAAATATTTATTCTTTTGATAGAAAAATTCTATTAAACTATCCATTTCATATGAAAGAAATTGCTAAATACTATTGAAAGAAACATTTAGTTAATAATTAGTAGTTCATAATATTAGTCAAAGATCAAATAAATATTTTTGAAAAATTAAAGATAAATTATTCCTAAGAAATAGACTATTTATTTTATATTATTATTTCCAAATTTTAATATAAACTTTTATACTTCCAGTGACAAATCAAATGAAAGACGAATTGATACTAAACTAAATGGTTACACTTACACAAAATTTATCATTGAGAAAGTCTTTATTTGACTTCCTTTTCAACAGTAATTACATTTTTATATTTCATATATGAGTTATTTTATCATCATATTATATCATTTTGCACATTTCATAAATTGTCAATTGAACTGTAACATCTAATGAAACTTTGTTATTTCGATCATCAGTTTGATTGTTAATGGATAAGTTAAATATTTAATAGATTCAAAATCATGTAAACAATTCTTATGTAAAGTTAAAAATAAAGAATATATTGTCACACATTTATTAATTATCCTAGATGACAAGTCTAGAAACGTATCTCCTGCGTTAAACAGGGTCTTACTGCATTTATAATTTTTACATTATATTCTTTATTTTTACAAAGCATTAAATGAAACGGCATTAAACAAGGTCATTTTAACACAGAGTAAATAGGGAAAGGGGAACATGCAACCAAAAATAAACAGATTTTACTTTAAATTATTTTTATATTAATTTGCATAATAATATATGTTAAATAACACACAAACATATGCACACAGAAATGTAAAGTTTGTCTTTTATGATGAAGGTCCTGTATCTTTTCAAATTCTTGATTTTTTTTGCAATGAAATCATCTAGTTTCATTCTTCACTTTTTCCCTTTCCTTAAGGAAATGTCGGTAGCAGGAGATTGCATCCAAAATGCCTCGTCTTGCTTTGGCATTCCTTTCAAAATCTGGATCATTTGCTACAATTTGAGATTAACAATTTCAGTTATCATTACCAAACTTTTACTAAGGAAATCTGTAGAGAAATTCTTTGGGTTCTTTGTTTTCAGAATCACTATTTTCAACTTCTACACGAATTCCTTGTTCTGCCAGTTCTTGAAGGTCATTGTTGGTAAGGCTCTCACCAGAAACCTGCAGTAACTCCTTGATATCCTGCTTGTCTACATCTCCTAGTCCTGCTGTATCAATTAGGTTGACAATTTGGTCAACCTAACAATACAGCGATAGGCTCTTATATTTGAGAATTCTTGGATATCCTCAGCTATAACTTCTTCCACACTCCATTCATGCATTTATCAGTTAATTTTTGCCAAGCAAAGTTGATATTTCTTATGGCATCCATGATGTTATATTTTTTTCAAAACTGCACAAAACAAACATAGATTTAAGGGAAGTACAGCACTACAATGAATTGCCACTTTTTGCTGATTGGTTCGTGTTTCAGAATAATTGCATTACATAAAAATCAATGAAATGCTGCAATAATTTGAATCAGCATAAATTTTGAGCTTGTATTTTAGGCTTCGAGCAGATTGCATTATATTGAATCACCATTAATCGAGGCAGTGTTAAGCAGGGTCTTACTGTATATTAAAGTCAGTTGCAACTATTTTGATTAATAAACATTAGTTTTAAGACTTTATAATTTGCATTTTATTGTATTATAGAAAAACTAACAAATCTTTTGTGAGATCCAGAATTTTATTAACTAAAATTTTAATTATCTTTTTCTTTATGTTTATGTAACAAATTAGAAGAAAAAATGATCTTAGCCAGGAATGTGTAAACCTTTCTGTTATAATCATCAACATTCTATTGTCCTCGCATAAGTTGCAGCTCAACTTGCAGAAAAGTTTATAGTTAGCATCCAAAATTCATCACTTGTTTAGGTCCCTGGACCACCTATAACCTTTAGCTCATAGACCATTCGATCATGTGATGAAAATTCCCTGCAAAAAGCTATAAAAGACCGTTCTTACCCCCACTTGGGGGAGTCTCTTAACGAAAGCCAGACCAACAACATTGAGTCGATTCTTCGAACCCACCGAAATTCCGATCTACGATCATCAATATCCGATCATTGCCAGAGTTGAGAACTTTTTATATTTGTGCTCCTTAGGATTAAAGACACTTTATTGGACAGTTACGTGCCTAATTGGACTTAACCGTCAAGGAAACCATACAAAGAAGTATGATAGAGATTAAAATTCATTTTAAAACATACTTTTATGCAAATTATCTCTTGTCAATGATTTAATGTATTTAATTTAATCAAAATATACGTAGCAATAATCATGTTGCAGACAGAGTGACACACACACACACACACACACACACACAGAGTAGAACCTCGATTATCCGGACTAATTGAGGATGAAGGTAGTCCAAATAAGGAAAAATTCGGATAATCGAAACAAATACTTTGTCTTTTAATGATAATACAACACGTTTTCTTTTCTATGACATATCGGTAATATTAAAAATAAATACCGTATTTAAATCGTGATCAAATTTTCAAGAAACAAATGTTTGTATTGAATTTGGACTACTACTGACCAATGCTAAGACAACCTATTGTTTAAAAGGCCCTCTGGTAATGCAAGAAGACAAATTTTATAAAATAAAAAGCAGTTGAAACTGCATTTTTATGAATAAAAATTTGACAAACTATTTATCATTTTATGACGAGTAAAATTTTTTCATCGCGTTTGTGGCTTTTAAGTAATGCATAAACCTTCGAAATGCGAGGCCCTTCAGACCGTGAAGCATAGGTCTTCCATGCCTTACGCCACCCTTGGTCATAGGAATGATGTAATTTGAAAATAAAATTATTTATAAATACATATGTCAAGTTATATTTTTATTACAATGCAAAATATATTTAAGAGTTTACGGCCACTGTGCCAGGTGAGACGTTGTTGAAACAAAAAAAGTTATGCACTCCATCACGTACATAAACAGTATCGTAATTCGCCAAGTGCAAATCGGCAAATTCGTAAAATTTTTGTTTATTTTGAACAAGCCGGATAATAGAGTTCCGGATAATCGAGGTTCTACTGTGTATATATATAAATTATTATTATTATTATTGTTGTTATGTTAAAATAATGTAATTGTGTATTGTGTCATTGAATTAATATTTTCATACTCTGTTAAAAGCATTTTTCTATACAATTTATTAATATATGACAGGCATGTAATCAGAATTTTTGGATTAAAAAAAAAAAAAAAAAAATTATTAATTTTAACAATATAAATTTATAGAGTAGCACATTACAGTAGACTAAGGAGGAAGAACAAGTACAAAGTAGTTATAACTTATAAACCTGTAGACTGCCCACTATGAGCTATCTCAACGTTAGCAATCTAACCACTAATGAAGTAACTTGTGTAATGTTGTCTGACTGATTTTTTCTTGTATGACATTCCTTGTGGTAAGTACTTGTTAAAACTGATTAGTGAACATCAAGAATGAGAACGACACATTGATTGGGCATTATAGAACAAACTATAAAGAAGTTTAAAATTCAATACGATCTTCCTACTTACAGATTGTTACATACAAATTTAACTGTAGTAAATATACTACAAAAAAGAGTAATATGTGCTTTGATTGTTAATTACAAATCAATTCTGTTTTACAATAAGAAAAGTTTCTGAAGAAATATTGAAAAATATAAAAAATAAAAAATATTGATATTTTATACATATATCATATTACCCAGATTAATCTAATAAATTGGTTACTATGCATAATCACAAAACAATCAACATTTGTGATTAATGTATAAAATACATACAATTAATTATTTTTACCAGTTATTCTACATAACAACCAAACCTTTTTGGCTAAAGTGATAAATTATAAAGTATGGAGTATTTTTATTGATATCATTTTTGAACGACAACCTCCTACTTGTTGGAACAGGACAAAATGTCATTCATGACATTTCAAATTACAGAATATTCCATACCTTTTGCAGCAATACTTTGTCAAAAGGCATTTTCCATTGCTGATGCATCTCTTTCAATAAATAAAAATATACTCTTTGTGTCAATAATTGTTCATCAAATAAATAAAACTGTCTTTCAGCATTAATTTTAATGCTAAAAGACAGTTTTATTTATTTGATGATGCATCTCTTATATCCTTGAATGCCTGTGATAGACAATTTTATGGCACAGTTGCAGAGAGACACAATATCATCAAAAATTTCCTCTTGTAAAATGGAAATCTCTTGACAAATGGAAAAACTGGTTCCTTGAACACTTTTGAGCCAATCAGCTTTCTGGAGCCATCCCATACATCTCTCCATCGACATCTAACTGCAGAATGATTGCTAGAATGTTCCTGAAGTCATCCCTTTCCTGTTGACATCAGGGAACTTGAGTTTTGTGGTATCTCCAATGTGGTATCTCCCTTAGAAACTTTCACTACAGTTGGCAACACTGTACACACATGTAATCAGATATGGGAGGTGTCACATACAACTGAGACAGGTTCAAAGTTGGAGAACCATGAGATTTATCACTTTAACCAGAGGCTGTTGGCTATTGTTCATAATTACAGGTTAATGTGACTAATATACAAAAACATGAATATACATAATTTTGTATGTATATACATAATATACATACAAAAACATGAATAATTTATCATATTCACCAAAACTGCTGTGATTATGCATATTCACCAGATTTATCAATCTGCTTCTATTCCTTTTTATTTATTTTTTTAAAATTTCGATATGTAACTGGTTCAGGCATTGTTATTTTATAGGAATTATCACATCCACAGACTCCAAAAATACTAGCCAATCAATAACCTTATTTTTGGAGTCTGTGGATGTGACAATTCCTATAAAATAACAATGCCTGAACCGGTTACATATTGAAATATATGATATACTGTTTTATTAATTTTTAAATTCTTCCCAAATGAAATAATTTAAATCCCCAAAATCCACATGCACACAACCTTGCAGTAAAAAATTATTTAAAAATTTAAATTGTTACCTACATGGGTATACATCTTTATATCTATTAAGATGAACATTTGCTGGTTTTCTAGCTTCTTTATGAGAAAGATGAGGGTCTCTTGATTTATAACGTATAAACTGTAAATTAAAAATAACAATATCATGAGAATTTCTTAAAAATTTTTGTTCTTATATACTACATTTGCGATTTGATTATGTCAATGCAAATAGTTTGTGCTAAAAGCTTGTAATGCAATGTGATGTGCAAGTCTCATGTATAATGTGCCATTTCCTTACAAATATCATCTGTAAGTGGTGTTTCTTAAGTTTTTGTATATAGTTAGATCCAAGTCAGTGTTGTGTAGGTTTAATAATGTATTATTTTTGTCTATAAGAATTACAGCTTTATGTAATTACAATGTTTCTTATTTTCTGCAAAAAACCCTTAAAGTGAGTGTATCATTTTTCTGGAATTTGAATTTAAAAGTAAGTCCATTTGTTCCAATGATCTGAAAATACTTTAGGAGGGATTTGCAGATGGTGACAGTCACTCTCCTAGAGGAGTAAACCTTGATTATAAATCCCAACCTACAGGTTGGAGGTTGAGACATGGGGCCAGCTCCCCATTCTTGGAAAAAACTTAAATGCTAAAAAAAGCCCAACAGAAATAAGCCGGCTGGATATTCAGGATGATGACAAAGGCTACGGAAAAGGACAATGATTATAGGAGCATGGAATGTGCAAAGTGTTAATAATAAAAATGGACTAATTATCTCAGAATTAAACAGAATACAACAGGATATTATTGTATTAACAGAAACCAAAAAGAAGGGACAGGGAGTGGTTAATTAAGTGACAGTGAAAATAAATTAGATAAAGATGAATTTTTGAGAAATTAAATACTATAATAAATAATATTGGCAACAATATTATTGCAATATTATGGCAACAATAGAGAAATTATAATGCAGGGGATTTTAATGGCTGAATTGATAAAAAGCATAAGAACCAAACAGTTGGACCTTTTGGAGAAAATGTAATAACTGATAATGGTGAAAGATTAATTGAACTATGTATGCAGAACTTATTAAAAATAACACACAGGTATTTCCAAAATAAAGATATACATAAATACACTCGAAATCAAGACATGTTGAATTCAAAATCAATATTGGACTATATCATTGTGAAACAGAATACTGCACTATTGGTCCAAGATGTCAGAGTTTTAGACGGATTGATTGTGAAAGTGATCATTATGTGATTAATAGTAAAATAAATTTTCCATACTTTTAAAGTTGACACTAGTATCAATAATGAGTTAGAAAGGACACAGAAAGGACAGAATTACAAATTCCAAGATATAATCTACTCTCTTTACAAAATGAAAATACTCAACTATTGTACCAGAAACAACTAGATGATAAATTAGAGCCATGATTCCCAAACTTTTTCAATCCACCGCCCCCTTTGTTCCATAAAGTTATACCCAATGCCCCTAACCCTAATCCATTTCTCTTCTGTGAGAAAGGATTGGAAATATTCTTAGGAAAACTTTTCTATGAATCTCACACTTTGTGCCCTTACCGTACGTTGTTCTCAACATCTGGAAACCACTAAACGCAATGTTTCCTCTTATCAGTTTAACAGAGGAAAGGGAATGGCTTTCAGTGACCCCAATTTTGCCTTTGGTTACCATTCAATACCCTGCCTCCAGAGCCCCTAGATTTACTCATCGTCCACAAAGAGGCGTTATTGCCCACTTTGAGAAACGCTGAATTAGAGGAAACCTACTTTGATACAGTACAAGAACAATACAATCAATCATACAGTGCACAGTATGCATCAAGCAGCTAAAGAAGCATTAGAAGTTAAATCAGAAACATCTAAAACAAAAATGTATTATTGGTACTACGACAACTGGAAAAGCAATCATTAAAAAGCATCAAGCATAACATCCTTCTGTACACCTGATATGTCGATGACATTTTAACTGTATGGAGAAAACGTCCTAATATTCGGGATGTGTTAAAAATGTTTAATAATAACAGCTACGGATTAACGCTAAAGTTGGATCAAGAGAGCGATAATAGCATTAATTTCTTGGACATCAGAATTCAAGTAGCTGATAGCAAATTTGTCACAGCAATTTACCACAAGGATACTTCCATCCCCCTATTCATAACTTCCAATTCAGCGGACCCATGGTCATATAAGACATCTGCATTCCGCACTCTTGTGGCCAGAGCTTACTCCCATTCTACACAGTTGTCTGATACCACCAAGGAACTTGAACATCTCAGACAAGCAGCAAACAACCACGGATATGGCCGCACGTTTATCAACAATCTGGCATCCAAATATCTAAGGCAGTCATCTAACAGGGTTAACAAAGCAGAAGCAAATCAGATGATCTTAGACTACGAACCGACACTACATCGCATATATAGAAGGATTGCAAATAATTTAAACGTACTCCTTGCCTGTAGAAGGAAACCCACCGTTTTCCGCCTTCTCTCAAACGCAAAGGACGACACTGAAGACGCTCTGGCTCCTGGGATTTACCACATCCTCCTATATGATGAGAAATTTGACAGATTACTAGCTTACATAGGATCCACATACAGATCGCTACAAGCAAGACTAAAAGACCACAAATATGACGTGCAAAAAGGTAACATCAATACGGCTTTAGCACGGTATGCCAGCGATCCGGGGATTTCCCCCTGTTGGGACCAAGCCAAGCTAATACACAAGGTTTTCGACAGGCAAAATATAAAAATTTTAGAAGCAGTATAGATCTACAAGGCGAGCATGAGTGGAAACTGCATCAACACGGATGTCATTCCCTTATCATCAGCATGGAAACGATATCTTGACTCATAATATACATCATACACGATACGTCACAGCCGTTTTTTGTTCTTTTAAAATTTAAAAGGCAGCTAAGTTCTATTTATAGAACGGTTTTTCCAGTTTGCATTTCCTGAGGAAGGCCGATAAATTCAGTGGCCCAAAACATTTGACATGTATTTTTTGATGTTTATTTGCTGGAAATTTTGAATTTAGGTGTGATTTGTGAATATTACAGTTCCAGTTTTTGGTGAGAGTGTATTTATTTTGTATTATTGGAATGAAGAAATAGCAGAATTAATGAGAAATAAGAGAAATTTATATTTAAAATGGCTAAATACAAAAAATATAGAAGATAAAATAGAGTATAAGAAACTTCAAGTTGTTATTAGGAGAAAAGTACAGCAAGAAAAGAATAACAATTGGGAGAAAGTTTGTAATACCATACAAACTTATATATGTGGAAGATGAAATACTGAAGCATGGAGAATTTTGAAAAATTTAAGAAATGATAATAAGAAAACCAATACTATTCAGTACATAACACTAAATAAATGGGAGGACTATCTTAATAACCTTTTAACAGAAAACAGAAATGAATATATGATTTATAATACAGAGAATGAAGACGTACTGTACAAGATAATATGAAAGACTAGCTGTTACCAGCGGCTTTGCATGCCAGGATTTTGCAATTTGATAGAAATAGCCTTCTCTCCGTACTTCACTAAGATTCTCAATCATTAGTTGTAGCTAAATTGGTAAAATTACTGATTTTTGTTTTTTCAAACTATCGACTGCTAATGCATCTAAATTCAAGTTTCAAATGTTATGGGATCCCGAGATATGATAAATCTGAGTTTAATTCTTTTTTTAAACATAAACGACGTTATACGTAAATATATAAAAAACATAAATAAAGAAATAAATTTATAAATACTTACAGAAAAATAGAGTTTCAGTTACCCCAGAACCTCTTTGTAAACCATGTTTGCAGTACAGCCTTTCAGGGCTAAGATGTCCAGACTATTCGCAGAGCTTACTCTGGAACATGCGACATAGAACTGTCCATGAGAAAAAACAGTCTTCACTCAAGTCGATGCTGGCCATTTTCAGTGATTGTCCTTGTGATTTATTAATAGTCATGGCAAAACACACCTTAAGAGGGAACTGTGTTCTCTTAAATTCGAATGGATATTCTGATTGTATTAATGGTATTCTTGGGATAAAAACTCTCTCTCCCCGAGCACATCCAGTGATCACTGTAGCTTCTACAATGTTCTTATGCAAAGCATTTACTTGTGGTCTCGTACCATTGCATAATTTTGGTGGATTAAGATTTCTTAATAACATTATAGGTGCTCCGACTTTAAGAATGAGTTTGTGATGGCAGACCAGGAGGATTCAGAGTATTAAGAAATTCTGTCAGATAGTGGACAGCGTCGTCCATTTGGATCACTGAATCAAAAGACCTGTATTCAAGATCTTGAGCTTTGAAGGCCTTTAATAGAATATCATTAATTGCGGCTGCTTTATCGTTTCTCGGAGTTAAGATAGCACACTCGCACAACCATTCTGTGGGCTTCTTTTTGATGTTACTTATATCAGGATATATTTTAGAAGTTCGCTCTGATAAGGAGGTAACTACTGTACCCAAATCTGAAGGGATTGTCATTTTACCTTCCAGTGAAGGGTAATTTCCATCGCCTATTTTTAGTAGCACTTCAGCAAAAAGCCCAGCAGATGTATCACCACTTAAATAGATTCTCATATTGTATTGGAGTGCAAGTTTCCAGATATGTGGCCACATATACGAAGTCTTTAAGCATGCTTTTACTTCATCTGCCCGTGTACCCCTAGGTATGACGGGTAACATTTGCCGAAAATCTCCAGCTAACAGCACAGTGACCCTCCCATCAAGCTATTGTTTTCTCTTATGTCTTTTAATGTTCTACTGAGAGTTTTGAATCTGTTCTTATGGGCTATTGTGCATTCATCCCAAACTATTAGTTTACAGTCCTTCAAAACTTGTGCCATGTTACTCTGTTTTGAAATATTACAGATAAGTGTCTCTACTTGCATCAGGTTCAAGGGCAGTTTAAACGCAGAGTGAGCTGTTCTACCTCCTTCCAGCAACGTTGCAGCAATGCCTGAAGAAGCAACAGCCAATGCTATCTGGCGATCTTTTCGCACTCTAGCCAATAAAAGACTCAGGACAAATGTCTTACCGGTGCCGCCAGGAGCGTCTAAGAAAAATGTTTGACGAGTGCCTTTTTCGATGCTTTCTAAAATTTGGCTATAAACGTGAGACTGTTCATCATTTAACAAATTTTCATTAGTAGTTACAATCTGTGCTAAAATATTTCAGTCATAGCTCATCTCTCGGAGATAGTCTATATTTTGTAACAATTCATTACATCTTGATGGCTGAGGTAAACCATACTGTTGTAAGCATTGGCCTCCTAAAGACAGCACTGTATCTTCAAGACACACCAAGCATTTATTGTATACTTCATTTAAAATTAGATGAACATATCTATGTTATAATTCTAACTCGACTTGATGCCATATATCTTCTGAAAGGGTATCTTTATATTTCTCCCAAAGATTTGAAGCATCTGACAATTGACAAAACATCAACATTACTGCAAAAAGTTCACATAATCTAAATGGAGATTCACAAAGTGCAGCTTCTACCATAGTTGCATCCCAGTGCCTTTTGTCTTCTAGCAAGTCTAGAACCTTACATGCAGACTGGTATGTGGGTTGAATTGTACCATTAACCATTTTCAATTCTTTGAAAGATGTAGGGCCTCTGATTTCATGTAGTAAAAGGAGAAGATAATAACACTCAGTATTATTAGGGTGGATGGTATATACCCTGCCTAAAGTCTGATCTTTTTTTACTCCCGGCCAGCCATCAACATCATTACCACGTTTTCTTCTCTCAAATCTGTTATTTTTCCATACATAGAAAGAGGGAATTTCAACATAAAGAAGTGTTTTTGCAAAATTATCAGTTTTGCATAAGTCAAAAAATGCTGTAAGCATAGTTTTTACTGGATTGTTAACAATATTTGTTAAGTGATTCGCGTCATTTAGGTTAAAATAAACTCGCTGGCCATTTTCCAAATGCACAGCGAGATGAAAAACTGGAGGGAACCTCTCATGGATGGGTAAAGCCAGAATTCTCCATACAGCCTCGGAGCTGCTGATGTATCGCCCACTTTCATAGAGTTCGACTTCATCCTTTTCATTTTTAAGACCAAATGTTGCTTGATCACTCCCTTTATTGACATATTTACATATGTATTTTATAGACTTTACAGAGTTACAGTACTCCATGTTAATATGAGCACCGAAAGTACGTGAAAGCACAGGGTTATATGGCACTACCCAATAGTTATCAAGGGTCACACCATTGATTTCAACAGTGAAACCACCATCTCCTGGGGCTATTCGTCGATACTTTGGGTATCCATCTTCTCCTGTTTGAGTTTCTTGAAGGAGAGGTCGAGGTAACTTCTTAGTGCAGCTACCTTCTTTCATACAGGGTGATCTGTTATTTAAATTACCGAAAGGCCCGTGTATCATATTGCCTTTTATAATTTCATGAAGGAGAGGATCTTTTGCAGGGTCTGGTATCTCTGCACAAATAACACTATCTAATTTATCTGGAGAAATACGTTACTGTAGCCACAACAAAATGTGTATATGAGGCAAACCACGCTTTTGCCATTTGACAGAATATATAAAACAACGCACGTTTCCAAACAAATTCCTCTTTGTTAGCAGTCATTAATGCTTTAACTTTTAAGTGAAATACCCTAGCAATGATATCATGACAATCATGAGGCTTTTGTCCAGATAGTAATGCATTTTTAATATCATTCCATCGAGGATTACACGTAAATGTAATGAATAAATCAGGACGACCGTAATAGCAGACGTATGTCATGGCATCTTGAGTCTTTTCATGCATATATCGTGGTGACCCAGTTAAAGGTGACGGAAGCACTACCATCTGACCAAGCTGAGCGACATCGGTATCTTGTATTCCTATAGCATCTCTGAGATGTATGTAACTATCGACTCGGAGTTGCGCCTGGTTGTTTCTGATAAAATTTAATCGCTCTGTCTCAATTTTTACAAACATATCAACTAAGTATTGACTGAAGAGAGATCGACAATATAATAAATGATTGATTTCCATTTGTCTGATCATGATGTGGTAAGAATAAAAGCTCATTGCAGAAACGGTTTTTCGAACAGGTAACTTTGTTTTCAGGTCAATGTGGGAGATGTCAATGGAGTAACCATCCTCACCTCGACAGAAAAGTATCAGGTATTGCAATGCATCGTATGAACGGTGAACTTCACTAATATGTTGTAATTTGTTGTCATGACTTTGTAATACAATATCTCATTTTTCAAACTGCTGTCCAACTATGACCAGACTACTTCAATTGCCATCAGTGCATTAAAACATCCTCTATGAGCATTGGCTGGTTTCCTATCAGCGTGAATTACAACTTCTAAGTTTTTAAAATTGTGAGGTACTTTTTCAAGAGCAGTTTTTAAATCTTTTAAGTATGGGTTATAGTAGTGCAACATCGCCTGTAATTGTTTTATCAGACTCTTTTTCACATCAGGGAAGATGCTGCATCTTAAATTTGCCTCTCTCTCATCCTCTCCAACAAAATAAATTTGTAAGAATTGAGGGGTTTTTTGAGGTAAAGGTTGCAGACTACCAATTAAGTGATATACCTGACCCTGCACTTTGAAAGTAGGCATAAATCCGTCTTCTATAACTTGTTTCACTCCAAAAGACGTCATTTGGAAGCAAGCATATTTCCTAATGCGGTCCATAAAATGAATGTGCTCAGGATTCGGGCCCATGAGTAAACTATTGAGCGGCTTAGATAGAGGCAAAAAAGCTGGAAGCTGCACTTTACCGGCACTACAGCACATACCAGGTGCTTCTTTTTTAAACTTGAGGGCGTTACAGTGTAAGCATTTATGACTCATAGTGCCCAGGGATAATAATTTATCGGTTTCATAAGCTATCTTTGGGTCATATTTCATCCCGGAAAAAGTTTTAATCTTCCATGGAAGCAATCGCCTTTCCATTCGTTTTCCTCGATTTTTATGCTCATATCTACAAACGACTGCTCTGTGAATCTCTGGATAATTTTTTTGGTAATGAGCTGCTGATACTCTATGAACCTCTGGATGATTTTGCTGGTAATGGGCTGCTGCTACTCTATGAACCTTGGGATTATTTTTTTTGTATTTAGCTGCTGCTGTTCTGTTAACTTCTGGATTTTTTTGTTGGTATTTAGTAGCAGCTTGTAAGAGCTTTTTTTTTCTAATTGTGTTCGTAAATCTAGCACAACGTTTTTTAGTACATTTCTCAAAGCTGGGTATTCTATCAGAGTTAACCAAATTAAAAATGGATGTTGACAATTCATCTTCATAAGGCAAATAAACATCAAAATGTCCATGAGACAGGTCTTGCACAGAACTAAAACGCAGTTGCTTCACGGGGTTTCCTTCTACACCACTCATACAGCTCGCCATTGTAGTAAACTTCTTTACCACCACACCGGAGAATAATAGAATTCTCTTTCTAACCTGTTATCGGTGCAACAAACTACGTCGTAACAAACCAAAAACGAACCAAAACTAACGTTTTCAAACCCTTATACAGGTTCTCCTTCAGGCTTTTTCGAATCTCTGATGGAAAATGCAGCTCATAACGTTATCAACGGCGTGGCTAGCGTTTATGAATGGTAATTTATGATATCCGTTTTGGAGTCGACTGCGCATGACATACAACGACGGAAACGGGAAACGTGTATTCGAACATACGTATTTCGAATTTAAAGTTTTTTATGAGCTGCATTTTCCATCAGAGATTCGAAAAAGAAGGAAGAAGAACCGGTATAAGGGTTCGAAAACGTTAGTTTTGGTTCGTTACGACGTAGCAGACGCACCGGTAACAGGTTAGAAAGAGAATTACATTGTAGTAAACTTCGAAAGTTAATGGAAATATTTGTCCCTCTGCTACTAACTCGCATAAACCTCCATAAGTATGAAATCGCGACATATTGTCGAAGTATTCAACAGAACTGCTATAATTATTTCCATCACTATCATGTGACATTATTGAAAAATCATCCCAGTGACTCATCACGTAACCCACTATTTCTGCATGTAATTCTCTGGTCATCACTTGAGTGTCATACAAAACAAAGGATATTGCTCTAAAGAGGCAAGCTCCATCGCTTATAATTGGAACAATGGTGTGGGGCGTCATAACACCATTTATATTTATTATTTCAACAACCATAGTTATTATGTAATTTATATCAATAACAATCTAAATGTATAAAATTATTGCATTAAACATACCCCTTATTACTGAGAATCTTCTAATTCAATTGAATGTTTTCAATCTGACCAATTTTCTAGAATGTTTGCAATCGTTCTATAATCGAACAAATATGTAGTAACAAATTCGAATTTAAAACGGTTTGAACATTTGGTTAAAAAATCGTAATACGTAAATATTGTACATTTGGAAATTGAGTTATTACCACCAGAAACAAAAAAAATCGCATCTAAAATAGTACAGTAGAAGCCATTCGTCCAGTTAAGACTTAAATGCTCTCCCTCTCCCCCTGCTGGGGAATTTCGAAAAATCCCTTCTAAGTTTGCATTGTCATGGCATATCCTACTAAAATGCAGTTAAAAACAAAAAATCACATCTAAAATAGTACAGTAGAAGTTGTTTTTCCGGTTAAGCCTTAATCCTCTCCCTCTCCCCCCGCGGGGGAATTTCGAAAAATTCCTTCTTAGTGTGCATTTCCATGACATACCCTAACTGTCTACCAAATTTCACCTCTTTAGGTTAAGCAGTTTGCTCTGGGTGATGATGAGTCAGTGAGTGAGTGAGTCATTCAGTCAGTCAGGACAAACAATTTTATATATTTAGATGACTATATTCNAGGATTTCATGTAGTAAAAGGAGAAGATAATAACACTCAGTATTATTAGGGTGGATGGTATATACCCTGCCTAAAGTCTGATCTTTTTTTACTCCCGGCCAGCCATCAACATCATTACCACGTTTTCTTCTCTCAAATCTGTTATTTTTCCATACATAGAAAGAGGGAATTTCAACATAAAGAAGTGTTTTTGCAAAATTATCAGTTTTGCATAAGTCAAAAAATGCTGTAAGCATAGTTTTTACTGGATTGTTAACAATATTTGTTAAGTGATTCGCGTCATTTAGGTTAAAATAAACTCGCTGGCCATTTTCCAAATGCACAGCGAGATGAAAAACTGGAGGGAACCTCTCATGGATGGGTAAAGCCAGAATTCTCCATACAGCCTCGGAGCTGCTGATGTATCGCCCACTTTCATAGAGTTCGACTTCATCCTTTTCATTTTTAAGACCAAATGTTGCTTGATCACTCCCTTTATTGACATATTTACATATGTATTTTATAGACTTTACAGAGTTACAGTACTCCATGTTAATATGAGCACCGAAAGTACGTGAAAGCACAGGGTTATATGGCACTACCCAATAGTTATCAAGGGTCACACTATTGATTTCAACAGTGAAACCACCATCTCCTGGGGCTATTCGTCGATACTTTGGGTATCCGTCTTCTCCTGTTTGAGTTTCTTGAAGGAGAGGTCGAGGTAACTTCTTAGTGCAGCTACCTTCTTTCATACAGGGTGATCTGTTATTTAAATTACCGAAAGGCCCGTGTATCATATTGCCTTTTATAATTTCATGAAGGAGAGGATCTTTTGCAGGGTCTGGTATCTCTGCACAAATAACACTATCTAATTTATCTGGAGAAATACGTTACTGTAGCCACAACAAAATGTGTATATGAGGCAAACCACGCTTTTGCCATTTGACAGAATATATAAAACAACGCACGTTTCCAAACAAATTCCTCTTTGTTAGCAGTCATTAATGCTTTAACTTTTAAGTGAAATACCCTAGCAATGATATCATGACAATCATGAGGCTTTTGTCCAGATAGTAATGCATTTTTAATATCATTCCATCGAGGATTACACGTAAATGTAATGAATAAATCAGGACGACCGTAATAGCAGACGTATGTCATGGCATCTTGAGTCTTTTCATGCATATATCGTGGTGACCCAGTTAAAGGTGACGGAAGCACTACCATCTGACCAAGCTGAGCGACATCGGTATCTTGTATTCCTATAGCATCTCTGAGATGTATGTAACTATCGACTCGGAGTTGCGCCTGGTTGTTTCTGATAAAATTTAATCGCTCTGTCTCAATTTTTACAAACATATCAACTAAGTATTGACTGAAGAGAGATCGACAATATAATAAATGATTGATTTCCATTTGTCTGATCATGATGTGGTAAGAATAAAAGCTCATTGCAGAAACGGTTTTTCGAACAGGTAACTTTGTTTTCAGGTCAATGTGGGAGATGTCAATGGAGTAACCATCCTCACCTCGACAGAAAAGTATCAGGTATTGCAATGCATCGTATGAACGGTGAACTTCACTAATATGTTGTAATTTGTTGTCATGACTTTGTAATACAATATCTCATTTTTCAAACTGCTGTCCAACTATGACCAGACTACTTCAATTGCCATCAGTGCATTAAAACATCCTCTATGAGCATTGGCTGGTTTCCTATCAGCGTGAATTACAACTTCTAAGTTTTTAAAATTGTGAGGTACTTTTTCAAGAGCAGTTTTTAAATCTTTTAAGTATGGGTTATAGTAGTGCAACATCGCCTGTAATTGTTTTATCAGACTCTTTTTCACATCAGGGAAGATGCTGCATCTTAAATTTGCCTCTCTCTCATCCTCTCCAACAAAATAAATTTGTAAGAATTGAGGGGTTTTTTGAGGTAAAGGTTGCAGACTACCAATTAAGTGATATACCTGACCCTGCACTTTGAAAGTAGGCATAAATCCGTCTTCTATAACTTGTTTCACTCCAAAAGACGTCATTTGGAAGCAAGCATATTTCCTAATGCGGTCCATAAAATGAATGTGCTCAGGATTCGGGCCCATGAGTAAACTATTGAGCGGCTTAGATAGAGGCAAAAAAGCTGGAAGCTGCACTTTACCGGCACTACAGCACATACCAGGTGCTTCTTTTTTAAACTTGAGGGCGTTACAGTGTAAGCATTTATGACTCATAGTGCCCAGGGATAATAATTTATCGGTTTCATAAGCCATCTTTGGGTCATATTTCATCCCGGAAAAAGTTTTAATCTTCCATGGAAGCAATCGCCTTTCCATTCGTTTTCCTCGATTTTTATGCTCATATCTACAAACGACTGCTCTGTGAATCTCTGGATAATTTTTTTGGTAATGAGCTGCTGATACTCTATGAACCTCTGGATGATTTTGCTGGTAATGGGCTGCTGCTACTCTATGAACCTTGGGATTATTTTTTTTGTATTTAGCTGCTGCTGTTCTGTTAACTTCTGGATTTTTTTGTTGGTATTTAGTAGCAGCTTGTAAGAGCTTTTTTTTTCTAATTGTGTTCGTAAATCTAGCACAACGTTTTTTAGTACATTTCTCAAAGCTGGGTATTCTATCAGAGTTAACCAAATTAAAAATGGATGTTGACAATTCATCTTCATAAGGCAAATAAACATCAAAATGTCCATGAGACAGGTCTTGCACAGAACTAAAACGCAGTTGCTTCACGGGGTTTCCTTCTACACCACTCATACAGCTCGCCATTGTAGTAAACTTCTTTACCACCACACCGGAGAATAATAGAATTCTCTTTCTAACCTGTTATCGGTGCAACAAACTACGTCGTAACAAACCAAAAACGAACCAAAACTAACGTTTTCAAACCCTTATACAGGTTCTCCTTCAGGCTTTTTCGAATCTCTGATGGAAAATGCAGCTCATAACGTTATCAACGGCGTGGCTAGCGTTTATGAATGGTAATTTATGATATCCGTTTTGGAGTCGACTGCGCATGACATACAACGACGGAAACGGGAAACGTGTATTCGAACATACGTATTTCGAATTTAAAGTTTTTTATGAGCTGCATTTTCCATCAGAGATTCGAAAAAGAAGGAAGAAGAACCGGTATAAGGGTTCGAAAACGTTAGTTTTGGTTCGTTACGACGTAGCAGACGCACCGGTAACAGGTTAGAAAGAGAATTACATTGTAGTAAACTTCGAAAGTTAATGGAAATATTTGTCCCTCTGCTACTAACTCGCATAAACCTCCATAAGTATGAAATCGCGACATATTGTCGAAGTATTCAACAGAACTGCTATAATTATTTCCATCACTATCATGTGACATTATTGAAAAATCATCCCAGTGACTCATCACGTAACCCACTATTTCTGCATGTAATTCTCTGGTCATCACTTGAGTGTCATACAAAACAAAGGATATTGCTCTAAAGAGGCAAGCTCCATCGCTTATAATTGGAACAATGGTGTGGGGCGTCATAACACCATTTATATTTATTATTTCAACAACCATAGTTATTATGTAATTTATATCAATAACAATCTAAATGTATAAAATTATTGCATTAAACATACCCCTTATTACTGAGAATCTTCTAATTCAATTGAATGTTTTCAATCTGACCAATTTTCTAGAACGTTTGCAATCGTTCTATAATCGAACAAATATGTAGTAACAAATTCGAATTTAAAACGGTTTGAACATTTGGTTAAAAAATCGTAATACGTAAATATTGTACATTTGGAAATTGAGTTATTACCACCAGAAACAAAAAAATCGCATCTAAAATAGTACAGTAGAAGCCATTCGTCCAGTTAAGACTTAAATGCTCTCCCTCTCCCCCTGCTGGGGAATTTCGAAAAATCCCTTCTAAGTTTGCATTGTCATGGCATATCCTACTAAAATGCAGTTAAAAACAAAAAATCACATCTAAAATAGTACAGTAGAAGTTGTTTTTCCGGTTAAGCCTTAATCCTCTCCCTCTCCCCCCGCGGGGGAATTTCGAAAAATTCCTTCTTAGTGTGCATTTCCATGACATACCCTAACTGTCTACCAAATTTCACCTCTTTAGGTTAAGCAGTTTGCTCTGGGTGATGATGAGTCAGTGAGTGAGTGAGTCATTCAGTCAGTCAGGACAAACAATTTTATATATTTAGATGACTATATTCAAATAGATATGAAACTTTTTGAAAGTATAAGTAAATCTTTAAAAAATAATAAAGCTAGTGGCTTTGGTGAAATACCAGCAGAGCTAATTAAGTGTGGATCTGATAGGTTACTTAGAATTTGCAAAAACTTAATGGAACAAAGTATAAATGAAGAAGATATCTCACAAGACTGGAAAGTTGAATATCTATCACCAATATACAAAAAAGGCAAAAATGATGAGTGTAAGAATTACAGAGGTATTACTGTTACATGTACAGTACATTCAGCAGGATATATGGAAAATTATTAAAATATCATTTAGAAGAGGAATACAAAGATATAGAAAATGAGGAACAAGCAAGTTTTAGGAGTGGAAGATCCATACTTGATCATATTTTGTGTTAGATACATAATCAAGAAAAAAGTTGCTAGAAATCAAACTCTACATTTTTTTAATTATTGAGTTAGAAAAGGCGTACAATAGTACATCAATTAAAAAATTATGGCAAGTATTGGACAACACAACAATAAATAGGAAAATAATAAATATTAAAAAATTATATCATAACTCCATTGTTAAAATAGCAGTGTTTTTAATGCCGAGACAATCGGTATCCAGAGGGCGATCAACCTAAGTGCCCCATTAGGTCAATCCACAGCCATCTTCATGGATAACCGTGAAGTGCTGCTGGCCATAGCCAATGTGTCCCTCACCTCATTGGCAATTATCCTAGACCTAGCATCAGCAATCAGCACCTTCCCAGCCCCAGTAGAACTCATATGGACCCCAGGTCACTCAGGCATATCCATTAACGAGGAGGCCGATAAGGCAGCAAGCCAAGAACAAATAACAGGCACATGGAGACGTTCCCTGAGGCCTAGGGAGTCTCATCATCTCTATTGTGACAAAATAATTCGCACATTCACCTCATGGAAAATTTGAGCAATGACCAATATGACTCTACATCCCAGTGTTCTGCAGAGGATGCCCTTGTTAAATTCTGACACTCTACAGCAAGGAAAGAAGAGAGTGATGTCCGTCAATATTTCTAGCTACCAAAAGCTCTCAATTTTAAAACTTATCAGAGCTATCAAAGTAACACAAAACATATTCTACTTGCTCAATGATTTCTTAAAAGACAGAATAGCTGAGCTTAAATTGGGCTTTGTTAAAAAAGCCTGCTTCCTAAATAAAGGTTGTCCTCAAGGCTCAAAATCAAGTGTAGGTATTACATAGTCCCGACTTATGTTTGTTTCTCTAGCTACTACCCTTCCGTATGCTGACACTTCCCGTTATTTTGCAATGATGCTATGCCTTAAGAATAGTCTTTTGGCCAGTGTCAGACTGAAGATGCACAACAAACTTCTGACTTCAGCATTCTGAGTGAATTCCTTTGAGGGAAGTCTTGGTAGAAACCAAAACTTCCCTCAAAGGATCAAATAAGTAATAACAGCAACAGATCTGGACTGTAGGTTAGGTGATCTAGAATTTCCCAACCAAGTTTATGAATCGCTTCCACCATGCTCAGAGCCATGTTCTGAATAGAATATTCAGAACATGGCTCTGAGGAAGAATATTCTGCAGGCATGGCTTTGCTGCCAAACTACAGAAGAAGTCAGTGCATTAAGAGTTAGTACCTAAAGAAAGAAACACAAATTGGATCATGTAACTCGTAGTTCCATTGTCATTACCGAAACTCCAGACAGAAATCAAACCTTCCTCGTATTAACAAAATCTAAATGAATAATAACTCTTTAAAAGAATACACATTTCAAAATTATATATTTAAATATAACAAATAGTTTATTGGGGTGGCCACCACTGCCATTCTTGCATTGCCAACATAATTACGTAACAAAGAATATATGACACAGAAATTAAAACAATATCCAAAAAGAAAATTTATTTCAAAAGAAAACATCCAATGAATGTTTGAAAGATTATTTATAACTTTTTAGTAATGTATAAGAGCAGCCTTTATTTTTTAAAAATTAGCAATTAATATCTTGTAAAATAAACTGGACTTTTTTGATAAAATGAAAATAACATCAGTCTTTTCTTAGAAACAAGTAAATTAACAAGGATATTAATTAATAAAATTATTATTATTCAAGTTTATATATATAAATTCAAATAAACTTTCCTATAACTTCAAGCACTGCTAAGTTTTCCATTTACTTGAAGTATATTTGGCAACACTGGCTACTATACAACTCAACAACCAAAACAACAGTTTGCTTCCCTGTAAACATTCACATGTGATCTTTTTTCAAGGTTATAAGCAAAAATACACCATCCTTACAGAAGCTGCTATGAAATAACTCAAAAATTCAACCTGAAATGGCTTCCTTCGATGTTTAATCACCGAACAAATATCGTCTTACCTTCAACATCGAATTTAAAGATAGAAAGAAAGTATAAACGGTTCTCTCTCTCATAAACAGATTAAAACATTTACATCAAAAATAACTGAAATGAATGATATATACCTGATAAAAAGCTCCCCATGAATTTTTACCATCAATTTTCTCAAACTCCTCTTCCATACTTATTTACAGTATCACAAGCAATTTACTTCATCTTCATAATTTAATATTAATTAATTATTTAACTATGTAAATGCCATTTTAAAAAGAATTAGACCGAATCCAAAATTGGAAGCATCGTCGTCTGGAAAAGAAACAAAATGGCGTATGCGCATGCGTAAATCGAAATCATTATGATTATTTTTTTTCTGTAATTTATTTCTTAGAAGGAAATGTAAAGATGTTTTGATAAATAATTTAAAAATTCAGTATCATTCTTATTTTTCTTGGAATTCTACGTTCAAATAAATTAATCTAGCATTCAGAGAAAAATGAATGAAATATTACTCCCGTTCGAGGTTATCAAATAAAATTTTTTAAAAACAAAGTATGACGACGTAAAATTAATAAATTCATCGTTTTAAAAAAGAAAAAGAAAATAAATTAATAATTGTAAACAGTAATCAAATAAAATCACAATTTTAATTTTAATTTTTTTTAAGTTGCTTGCGTATTGGTGAAAGCGTCGCGTGTAGTTATCGCATCAATTATATAAATAATCTATAATAGTATGCAATTCAAAATAAAGAAAAATTAATATAATCAAATTAACAAAAATAAAAATATAGTTACTGTTTTCAAACTTATTTTAAAAATTAAATGTATAAAGAATCGATAATTGATGGTGTAGAGATTAATTAAGACGTTATGACGCCCGATAAGAAGTATCCTAACTAACAAAGTAAATAAGAATTAATATTAATTAATTGTTGAAAAAATTTTATTTGTATTTAAAATATAATTTATAATTAATAGAAACGCAAAATACTCAAAATTTATGAAATATTCGGACGGTTTTTTGGCTGTAAAAAATTGAAATAATGTTATCGTTCGCTTAGTATTGTAATTGTTTTTTCTTTTGAAACGTTATTACAATCAAAACGAAATTTTAAATGATTAATTGCTAAATTATTTTATAAGAATGAAAAACAATAATTTTATTTTACACAAAATCACATAGTCTATATTACTACTATTGGCGAATTCGGCTGGATTCTCTGCCCAGCAGCAGGAGTAGATAAATGACGTCATCACGCCGAAAACCAGTAATCACATCATAGTAGGCGATTGACTCAAACAGCTGCTCTACTCTGACTATTCGAATAGGAAGGAGTAAACAGAGCATTCTACGGGTGCTCTAGAGCAGCCAGCCGAATTTGCCATATCAGAGAGCTTGTAAATACAGTAATTCAAGCTCTTTGTTTATTATCGATAAATGATGTCATCAGTAGCTTTGCAACTTTACCGGTTGTTAATACTTATTTTAATTCATAAAAATGAATGAATAAAAATGGTTTATTGGATTACTTCCAACATTATACGGGAAATTTTAATAATTCAACAAAAAATCAAAGATGAAAGATTGATGATTACGATAAAAATTTCAAAATTAGACGCCATTTTTTAAGTAATAAAATTAAATACAGTGGTGCCTCGTATAACGTACGCCTCGAATAACGGACGCTGCGAATAACGGACTTTCTGTTTGACCGTTACGTGACTCGAGCAACGGACTTGCTGCGAACAACGGACTTTCCGTTCGGCAGTTACGTGAGACGAACAATGGACTTTCTTCGAACAAGTGCGAATGATGTTTCCACTCTTTTGCCGTTGCCAATGACAATCTGCTATTTTTAGGATATATTAGTATTATTAGAATGTATTATTAGTATATCTGAAGTAGAAATGTAATGTAATATATGTTGATGATTTAAATAAACATTAAATGTAATGTAATA